>NW_026289333.1:5000-101698 GCF_023373465.1 Oncorhynchus keta
CTGTCCCTATTATACTATGACAGACCAGCTAGATCTACTGTCTCTAGTATATTACGACAGACCAGCTAGATCTACGGTCTCTATTATATTATGACAGACCAGCTAGATCTACTGTCTCTATTATAAAATGACAGACCAGGTAGATATACTGTCTCTATTATATTATGACAGACCAGCTAAATCTACTGTCTCTATGTCTCTATTATGGTATGACAGAGCAGCTAAATCTACTGTCTCTATGTCTCTATTATGGTATGACAGAGCAGCTAAATCTACTGTCTCTATTGTATTATGACAGACCAGCTAGATCTACTGTCTCTATTGTATTATGACAGACCAGCTAGATCTACTGTCTCTATTATATTATAACAGACCAGCTAGATCTACTGTGTCTATTATATTATGACAGACCAGCTAGATCTACTGTCTCTTCTGTATTATGACAGACCAGGTCGATATACTGTCTCTATTATATTATGACAGACCAGGTCGATATACAGTCTCTATTATATTATGACAGACCAGGTAGATCTACTGTCTCTATTATAAAATGACAGACCAGGTAGATATACTGTCTCTATTATATTATGACAGACCAGCTAAATCTACTGTCTCTATGTCTCTATTATGGTATGACAGAGCAGCTAAATCTACTGTCTCTATTGTATTATGACAGACCAGCTAGATCTACTGTCTCTATTATATTATGACAGACCAGCTAGATCTACTGTCTCTAGTATATTTTGACAGACCAGGTAGATCTACTGTCCCTATTATACTATGACAGACCAGCTAGATCTACTGTCTCTATTATATTATGACAGACCAGCTAGATCTACTGTCTCTATTATAAAATGACAGACCAGGTAGATATACTGTCTCTATTATATTATGACAGACCAGCTAGATCTACTGTGTCTATTATATTATGACAGACCAGCTAGATCTACTGTCTCTTCTGTATTATGACAGACCAGGTCGATATACTGTCTCTATTATATTATGACAGACCAGCTAGATCTACTGTCTCTTCTGTATTATGACAGACCAGGTCGATATACTGTCTCTATTATATTATGACAGACCAGGTCGATATACTGTCTCTTCTGTATTATGACAGACCAGGACGATATAATGTCTCTATTATATTATGACAGACCAGCTAGATCTACTGTCTCTATTATATTATGACAGACCAGCTAGATATACTGTCTATTATAATATGACAGACCAGCAAGATCTATTGTCTCTATTATAATATGACAGACCGGCTAGATCTAGTGTCTCTATTATATTATGACAGACCAACTAAATCTACTGTCTCTATTATATTTTGACAGACCAGGTAGATCTACTGTCTCTATTATATTATGACAGACCAGCTAGATCTACTGTCTCTATTATATTTGACAGACCAGGTAGATCTACTGTCCCTATTATACTATGACAGACCAGCTAGATCTACTGTCTCTATTATATTATGACAGACCAGCTGGATCTACTGTCTCTATTATATTATGACAGACCAGCTAGATCTACTGTCTCTATTATAAAATGACAGACCAGGTAGATATACTGTCTCTATTATATTATGACAGACCAGCTAAATCTACTGTCTCTATGTCTCTATTATGGTATGACAGAGCAGCTAAATCTACTGTCTCTATTGTATTATGACAGACCAGCTAAATCTACTGTCTCTATTGTATTATGACAGACCAGCTAGATCTACTGTCTCTATTATATTATAACAGACCAGCTAGATCTACTGTGTCTATTATATTATGACAGACCAGCTAGATCTACTGTCTCTTCTGTATTATGACAGACCAGGTCGATATACTGTCTCTATTATATTATGACAGACCAGGTCGATATACTGTCTCTATTATATTATGACAGACCAGCTAGATCTACTGTGTCTATTATATTATGACAGACCAGCTAGATCTACTGTCTATTATATTATGACAGACCAGCTAGATATACTGTCTATTTTATTATGACAGACCAGCTAGATCAATTGTCTCTATTATAATATGACAAACCAGCTAGATCTACTGTCTCTATTATATTATGACAGACCAGCTAGATCTATTGTCTCTATTATAATATGACATTATGACAGACCAGCTAGATCTACTGTCTCTATTGTATTATGACAGACCAGCTAGATCTACTATCTCTATTATATTATGACAGACCAGCTAGATCTAGTGTCTCTATTATATTATGACAGACCAACTAAATCTACTGTCTCTATTATATTTTGACAGACCAGGTAGATCTACTGTCTCTATTATATTATGACAGACCATCTAGATCTACTGTCTCTATTATATTTTGACAGACCAGCTAGATCTATTGTCTCTATTATAATATGACAGACCATCTAGATCTACTGTCTCTATTATATTTTGACAGACCAGGTAGATCTACTGTCTCTATTATATTATGACAGACCAGCTAGATCTACTGTCTCTATTGTATTATGACAGACCAGCTCGATCTACTATCTCTATTATATTATGACAGACCAGCTAGATCTAGTGTCTCTATTATATTATGACAGACCAACTAAATCTACTGTCTCTATTATATTTTGACAGACCAGGTAGATCTACTGTCTCTATTATATTATGACAGACCAGCTAGATCTACTGTCTCTATTATATTTTGACAGACCAGGTAGATCTACTGTCATTATTATACTATGACAGACCAGCTAGATCTACTGTCTCTATTATATTATGACAGACCAGCTAGATCTACGGTCTCTATTATATTATGACAGACCAGCTAGATCTACTGTCTATATTATAAAATGACAGACCAGGTAGATATACTGTCTCTATTATATTATGACAGACCAGCTAAATCTACTGTCTCTATGTCTCTATTATGGTATGACAGAGCAGCTAAATCTACTGTCTCTATGTCTCTATTATGGTATGACAGAGCAGCTAAATCTACTGTCTCTATTGTATTATGACAGACCAGCTAGATCTACTGTCTCTATTGTATTATGACAGACCAGCTAGATCTACTGTGTCTATTATATTATGACAGACCAGCTAGATCTACTGTCTCTTCTGTATTATGACAGACCAGGTCGATATACTGTCTCTATTATATTATGACAGACCAGGTCGATATACTGTCTCTATTATATTATGACAGACCAGGTAGATATACTGTCTCTATTATATTATGACAGACCAGCTAGATCTACTGTCTCTATTGTATTATGACAGACCAGCTAGATCTACTGTCTCTATTATATTATGAGAGACCAGGTAGATATACCGACTCCATTATAAAATGACAGACCAGCTAGATCTATTGTCTCAATTATAATATGACATTATGACAGACCAGCTAGATCTACTGTCTCTATTGTATTATGACAGACCAGCTAGATCTACTATCTCTATTATATTATGACAGACCAGCTAGATCTAGTGTCTCTATTATAATATGACAGACCAGCTAGATCTACTGTCTCTATTATATTATGACAGACCAGCTAGATCTATTGTCTCAATTATAATATGACATTATGACAGACCAGCTAGATCTACTGTCCCTATTATACTATGACAGACCAGCTAGATCTACTGTCTCTATTATATTATGACAGACCAACTAAATCTACTGTCTCTATTATATTTTGACAGACCAGGTAGATCTACTGTCTCTATTATAATATGACATTATGACAGACCAGCTAGATCTACTGTCTCTATTGTATTATGACAGACCAGCTAGATCTACTATCTCTATTATATTATGACAGACCAGCTAGATCTAGTGTCTCTATTATATTATGACAGACCAACTAAATCTACTGTCTCTATTATATTATGACAGACCAGCTAGATCTACTGTCTATTATATTATGACAGACCAGCTAGATATACTGTCTATTTTATTATGACAGACCAGCTAGATCTACTGTCTCTACTATATTATGAGAGACCAGGTCGATATACCGACTCCATTATAAAATGACAGACCAGCTAGATCTATTCTCGCTATTGTATTATGACAGACCAGCTAGATCAATTGTCTCTACTGTATTATGCCTCACCAGGTAGATATACTGTCTCTATTATATTATGACAGACCAGGTCGATATACTGTCTCTATTATATTATGACAGACCAGCTAGATCTATTGTCTCAATTATAATATGACATTATGACAGACCAGCTAGATCTACTGTCCCTATTATACTATGACAGACCAGCTAGATCTACTGTCTCTATTATATTATGACAGACCAGCTAGATCTACTGTCTCTATTATAAAATGACAGACCAGGTAGATATACTGTCTCTATTATATTATGACAGACCAGCTAAATCTACTGTCTCTATTGTATTATGACAGACCAGCTAGATCTACTGTCTCTATTGTATTATGACAGACCAGCTAGATCTACTGTCTCTATTATATTATGAGAGACCAGGTAGATATACAGACTCCATTATAAAATGACAGACCAGCTAGATCTATTCTCGCTATTGTATTATGACAGACCAGCTAGATAAATTGTCTCTATTATAATATGACAGACCAGCTATATCTACTGTCTCTATTATAATATGACAGACCAGCTAGATCTACTGTCTCTATTGTATTATGACAGACCAGCTAGATCTACTGTCTCTATTATATTATGAGAAACCAGGTAGATATACAGACTCCATTATAAAATGACAGACCAGCGAGATCTATTCTCGCTATTGTATTATGACAGACCAGCTAGATAAATTGTCTCTATTATAATATGACAGAACAGCTATATCTACTGTCTCTATTATAATATGACAGACCAGCTAGATCTACTGTCTCTATTATATTATGACAGACCAGCTAGATCTATTGTCTCTATTATAATATGACATTATGACAGACCAGCTAGATCTACTATGTCATATTTCTGACCTTTATTTTCTGTGTTTTGTATTTAGTTAGTATGGTCAGGGCGTGAGTTGGGTGGGCAGTCTATGTTTGTTTTTCTATGTTTTGGTTATTTCTATGTTTCGGCCTAGTATGGTTCTCAATCAGAGGCAGGTGTCATTAGTTGTCTTTGATTGAGAATCATACTTAGGTAGCCTGGGTTTCACTGTGTGTTTGTGGGTGATTGTTCCTGTCTCTGTGTGTGCACCAGATAGGTCTGTTTTGAGTTTTCACATTTCTTGTTTTTTTGTTAGTTTGTTCATGTGTACCTTTACGCATTAAAAAGAACCATGGACAATTACCACGCCGCGTATTGGTCCTCTGATCCGTTTCGCCTCCTCTTCGGAGGAGGAGGAGGAAATTCATTACATACTATCTCTATTATATTATGACAGACCAGCTAGATCTAGTGTCTCTATTATATTATGACAGACCAACTAAATCTACTGTCTCTATTATATTTTGACAGACCAGGTAGATCTACTGTCTCTATTATATTATGACAGACCAGCTAGATCTACTGTCTATTATATTATGACAGACCAGCTATATATACTGTCTATTTTATTATGACAGACCAGCTAGATCTACTGTCTCTACTATATTATGAGAGACCAGGTAGATATACCGACTCCATTATAAAATGACAGACCAGCTAGATCTATTCTCGCTATTGTATTATGACAGACCAGCTAGATCAATTGTCTCTATTATAATATGACAGACCAGCTAGATCTACTGTCTCTATTATATTATGACAGACCAGCTAGATCTATTGTCTCAATTATAATATGACATTATGACAGACCAGCTAGATCTACTGTCCCTATTATACTATGACAGACCAGCTAGATCTACTGTCTCTATTATATTATGACAGACCAGCTAGATCTACTGTCTCTATTATAAAATGACAGACCAGGTAGATATACTGTCTCTATTATATTATGACAGACCAGCTAAATCTACTGTCTCTATGTCTCTATTATGGTATGACAGACCAGCTAAATCTACTGTCTCTATTGTATTATGACAGACCAGCTAGATCTACTGTCTCTATTGTATTATGACAGACCAGCTAGATCTACTGTCTCTATTATATTATGAGAGACCAGCTAGATCTACTGTCTCTATTATAAAATGACAGACCAGGTAGATATACTGTCTCTATTATATTATGACAGACCAGCTAAATCTACTGTCTATTATATTATGACAGACCAGCTAGATATACTGTCTATTTTATTATGACAGACCAGCTAGATCTACTGTCTCTATTGTATTATGACAGACCAGCTAGATCTACTGTCTCTACTATATTATGAGAGACCAGGTAGATATACCAACTCCATTATAAAAATGACAGACCAGCTATATCTATTCTCGCTATTGTATTATGACAGACCAGCTAGATCAATTGTCTCTATTATAATATGACAGACCAGCTAGATCTACTGTCTCTATTATAATATGACAGACCGGCTAGATCTACTGTCTCTATTATATTATGACAGACCAGCTAGATCTACTGTCCCTATTATACTATGACAGACCAGCTAGATCTACTGTCTCATATTATGACAGACCAGCTATATCTACTGTCTCTATTATATTATGACAGACCAGCTAAATCTACTGTCTCTATGTCTCTATTATGGTATGACAGACCAGCTAGATCTACTGTCTCTATTATATTATGAGAGAATGAGAGACCAGCTAGATCTATTGTCTCTATTATAATATGATATTATGACAGACCAGCTAGATCTACTGTTTCTATTGTATTATGACAGACCAGCTAGATCTATTCTCGCTATTGTATTATGACAGACCAGCTAGATCAATTGTCTCTATTATAATATGACAGACCAGCTAGATCTATTGTCTCTATTATAATATGACAGACCGGCTAGATCTACTGTCTCTATCATATTATGACAGACCAGCTAGATCTACTATCTCTATTAAATTATGACAAACCAGCTAGATGTAGTGTCTCTATTATATTATGACAGACCAACTAAATCTACTGTCTCTATTATATTTTGACAGACCAGGTAGATCTACTGTCTCTATTATATTATGACAGACCAGCTAGATCTACTGTCTCTATTATATTTTGACAGACCAGGTAGATCTACTGTCCCTATTATACTATGACAGACCAGCTAGATCTACTGTCTCTATTATATTATGACGGACCAGCTAGATCTACTGTCTCTATTATAAAATGACAGACCAGGTAGATATACTGTCTCTATTATATTATGACAGACCAGCTAAATCTACTGTCTCTATGTCTCTATTATGGTATGACAGAGCAGCTAAATCTACTGTCTCTATTGTATTATGACAGACCAGCTAGATCTACTGTCTCTATTGTATTATGACAGACCAGCTAGATCTACTGTCTCTTCTGTATTATGACAGACCAGGTCGATATACCGTCTCTATTATATTATGACAGACCAGGTCGATATACTGTCTCTATTATAATATGACAGACCGGCTAGATCTACTGTCTCTATTATATTATGACAGACCAACTAAATCTACTGTCTCTATTATATTTTTACAGACCAGGTAGATCTACTGTCCCTATTATACTATGACAGACCAGCAAGATCTACTGTCTCTATTATATTATGACAGACCAGCTAGATCTACTGTCTCTATTATAAAATGACAGACCAGGTAGATATACTGTCTCTATTATATTATGACAGACCAGCTAAATCTACTGTCTCTATGTCTCTATTATGGTATGACAGAGCAGCTAAATCTACTGTCTCTATTGTATTATGACAGACCAGCTAGATCTACTGTCTCTATTATATTTTGACAGACCAGGTAGATCTACTGTCTCTATTATATTATGACAGACCAGCCAGATCTACTGTGTCTATTATATTATGACAGACCAGCTAGATCTACTGTCTATTATATTATGACAGACCAGCTAGATATACTGTCTATTTTATTATGACAGACCAGCTAGATCTACTGTCTCTATTGTATTATGACAGACCAGCTAGATCTATTCTCGCTATTGTATTATGACAGACCAGCTAGATCAATTGTCTCTATTATAATATGACAGACCAGCTAGATCTACTGTCTCTATTATAATATGACAGACCGGCTAGATCTACTGTCTCTATTATATTATGACAGACCAGCTAGATCTATTGTCTCAATTATAATATGACATTATGACAGACCAGCTAGATCTACTGTCCCTATTATACTATGACAGACCAGCTAGATAAATTGTCTCTATTATAATATGACAGACCAGCTATATCTACTGTCTCTATTATAATATGACAGACCAGCTAGATCTACTGTCTCTATTGTATTATGACAGACCAGCTAGATCTACTGTCTCTATTATATTATGAGAGACCAGGTAGATATACAGACTCCATTATAAAATGACAGACCAGCTAGATCTATTCTCGCTATTGTATTATGACAGACCAGCAAGATAAATTGTCTCTATTATAATATGACAGACCAGCTAGATCTACTGTCTCTATTATATTATGACAGACCAGCTAGATCTATTGTCTCTATTATAATATGACAGACCAGCTAGATCTAGTGTCTCTATTATATTATGACAGACCAACTAAATCTACTGTCTCTATTATATTTTGACAGACCAGGTAGATCTACTGTCTCTATTATATTATGACAGACCAGCTAGATCTACTGTCTCTATTATATTATGACAGACCAGCTAGATATACTGTCTCTATTATATTATGAAAGACCAGCTAAATCTACTGTCTCTATGTCTCTATTATGCTATGACAGACCAGCTAAATCTACTGTCTCTATTGTATTATGACAGACCAGCTAGATCTACTCTCTATTATATTATGACAGACCATCTAGATCTACTGTCTCTATTATATTTTGACAGACCAGGTAGATCTACTGTCCCTATTATACTATGACAGACCAGCTAGATCTACTGTCTCTATTATATTATGACAGACCAGCTAGATCTACTGTCTCTTCTGTATTATGACAGACCAGGTCGATATACTGTCTCCATTATATTATGACAGACCAGGTCGATATACTGTCTCTATTATATTATGACAGACCAGGTAGATCTACTGTCTCTATTATATTATAACAGACCAGCTAGATCTACTGTGTCTATTATATTATGACAGACCAGCTAGATCTACTGTCTCTTCTGTATTATGACAGACCAGGTCGATATACTGTCTCTATTATATTATGACAGACCAGGTAGATATACTGTCTCTATTATATTATGACAGACCAGCTAGATCTATTCTCGCTATTGTATTATGACAGACCAGCTAGATCAATTGTCTCTATTATAATATGACAGACCAGCTATATCTACTGTCTATTTTATTATGACAGACCAGCTAGATCTACTGTCTCTATTGTATTATGACAGACCAGCTAGATCTACTGTCTCTATTATATTATGAGAGACCAGGTAGATATACAGACTCCATTATAAAATGACAGACCAGCTAGATCTATTCTCGCTATTGTATTATGACAGACCAGCAAGATAAATTGTCTCTATTATATTATGACAGACCAGCTAGATCTACTGTCTCTATTATATTATGACAGACAAGCTAGATCTACTATCTCTATTATATTATGACAGACCAGCTAGATCTAGTGTCTCTATTATATTATGACATTCCAACTAAATCTACTGTCTCTATTATATTTTGACAGACCAGGTAGATCTACTGTCTCTATTGTATTATGACAGACCAGCTAGATCTACTGTCTCTATTGTATTTTGACAGACCAGGTAGATTTACTGTCCCTATTATACTATGACAGACCAGCTAGATCTACTGTCTCTATTATATTATGACAGACCAGCTAGATCTACTGTCTCTATTATATTATGACAGACCAGCTAGATCTACTGTCTCTATTATATTATGAAAGACCAGCTAAATCTACTGTCTCTATGTCTCTATTATGCTATGACAGACCAGCTAAATCTACTGTCTCTATTGTATTATGACAGACCAGCTAGATCTACTGTCTCTATTATATTATGACAGACCAGCTAGATCTACTGTCTCTATTATATTTTGACAGACCAGGTAGATCTACTGTCCCTATTATACTATGACAGACCAGCTAGATCTACTGTCTCTATTATATTATGACAGACCAGCTAGATCTACTGTCTCTATTGTATTATGACAGACCAGCTAGATCTACTGTCTCTATTATATTATAACAGACCAGCTAGATCTACTGTGTCTATTATATTATGACAGACCAGCTAGATCTACTGTCTCTTCTGTATTATGACAGACCAGGTCGATATACTGTCTCTATTATTTTATGACAGACCAGGTAGATATACTGTCTCTATTATATTATGACAGACCAGCTAGATCTACTGTGTCTATTATATTATGACAGACCAGCTAGATCTACTGTCTATTTTATTATGACAGACCAGCTAGATCTACTGTCTCTATTATATTTTGACAGACCAGGTAGATCTACTGTCCCTATTATACTATGACAGACCAGCTAAATCTACTGTCTCTATTATATTATGACAGACCAGGTCGATATACTGTCTCTATTATATTATGACAGACCAGGTCGATCTACTGTCTCTATTATATTAAAACAGACCAGCTAGATCTACTGTGTCTATTATATTATGACAGACCAGCTAGATCTACTGTCTCTTCTGTATTATGACAGACCAGGTCGATATACTGTCTCCATTATATTATGACAGACCAGGTCGATATACTGTCTCTATTACATTATGACAGACCAGCTAGATCTACTGTGTCTATTATATTATGACAGACCAGCTAGATCTACTGTCTCTATTATATTATGACAGACCAGCTAGATCTACTGTCTATTATATTATGACAGACCAGCTAGATCTACTGTCTATTTTATTATGACAGACCAGCTAGATCTACTGTCTCTATTATATTATGACAGACCAGGTAGATATACCGACTCCATTATAAAATGACAGACCAGCTAGATCTATTCTCGCTATTGTATTATGACAGACCAGCTAGATCAATTGTCTCTATTATAATATGACAGACCAGCTAGATCTATTGTCTCTATTATAATATGACATTATGACAGATCAGCTAGATCTACTGTCTCTATTGTATTATGACAGACCAGCTAGATCTACTGTCTCTATTATATTTTTACAGACCAGGTAGATCTACTGTCCCTATTATACTATGACAGACCAGCTAGATCTACTGTCTCTATTATATTATGACAGACCAGCTAGATCTACTGTCTCTTCTGTATTATGACAGACCAGGTCGATATACTGTCTATATTATATTATGACAGACCAGCTAGATATACTGTCTCTTCTGTATTATGACAGACCAGGTCGATATACTGTCTCTATTATATTATGACAGACCAGGTAGATATACTGTCTCTATTATATTATGACAGATCAGCTAGATCTATTCTCGCTATTGTATTATGACAGACCAGCTAGATAAATTGTCTCTATTATAATATGACAGACCAGCTATATCTACTGTCTATTTTATTATGACAGACCAGCTAGATCTACTGTCTCTATTGTATTATGACAGACCAGCTAGATCTACTGTCTCTATTATATTATGAGAGACCAGGTAGATATACAGACTCCATTATAAAATGACAGACCAGCTAGATCTATTCTCGCTATTGTATTATGACAGACCAGCAAGATAAATTGTCTCTATTATAATATGACAGACCAGCTAGATCTACTGTCTCTATTATATTATGACAGACCAGCTAGATCTATTGTCTCTATTATAATATGACAGACCAGCTAGATCTAGTGTCTCTATTATATTATGACAGACCAACTAAATCTACTGTCTCTATTATATTTTGACAGACCAGGTAGATCTACTGTCTCTATTATATTATGACAGACCAGCTAGATCTACTGTCTCTATTATATTTTGACAGACCAGGTAGATCTACTGTCCCTATTATACTATGACAGACCAGCTAGATCTACTGTCTCTATTATATTATGACAGACCAGCTAGATCTACTGTCTCTATTATATTATGACAGACCAGCTAGATCTACTGTCTCTATTATATTATGAAAGACCAGCTAAATCTACTGTCTCTATGTCTCTATTATGCTATGACAGACCAGCTAAATCTACTGTCTCTATTGTATTATGACAGACCAGCTAGATCTACTGTCTCTATTATATTATGACAGACCAGCTAGATCTACTGTCTCTATTATATTATGACAGACCAGGTAGATCTACTGTCTCTATTATATTATGACAGACCAGCTAGATCTACTGTCTCTATTATAAAATGACAGACCAGGTAGATATACTGTCTCTATTGTATTATGACAGACCAGCTAGATCTACTGTCTCTATTATATTATAACAGACCAGCTAGATCTACTGTGTCTATTATATTATGACAGACCAGCTAGATCTACTGTCTCTTCTGTATTATGACAGACCAGGTCGATATACTGTCTCTATTATATTATGACAGACCAGGTAGATATACTGTCTCTATTATATTATGACAGACCAGCTAGATCTACTGTGTCTATTATATTATGACAGACCAGCTAGATCTACTGTCTATTATATTATGACAGACCAGCTAGATCTATTCTCGCTATTGTATTATGACAGACCAGGTAGATCTAATGTCCCTATTATACTATGACAGACCAGCTAGATCTACTGTCTCTATTATATTATGACAGACCAGCTAGATCAATTGTCTCTATTATAATATGACAGACCAGCTAGATCTATTGTCTCTATTATAATATGACAGACCAGCTAGATCTACTGTGTCAGATTATATTATGACAGACCAGCTAGATATACTGTCTCTTCTGTATTATGACAGACCAGGTCGATATACTGTCTCCATTATATTATGACAGACCAGGTAGATATACTGTCTCTATTACATTATGACAGACCAGCTAGATCTACTGTGTCTATTATATTATGACAGACCAGCTAGATCTACTGTCTATTATATTATGACAGACCAGCTAGATCTACTGTCTATTTTATTATGACAGACCAGCTAGATCTACTGTCTATTTTATTATGACAGACCAGCTAGATCTACTGTCTCTATTATATTATGACAGACCAGGTAGATATACCGACTCCATTATAAAATGACAGACCAGCTAGATCTATTCTCGCTATTGTATTATGACAGACCAGCTAGATCAATTGTCTCTATTATAATATGACAGACCAGCTAGATCTACTGTCTCTATTATAATATGACATTATGACAGACCAGGTAGATATACTGTCTATTTTATTATGACAGACCAGCTAGATCTACTGTCTCTATTATATTATGAGAGACCAGGTAGATATACAGACTCCATTATAAAATGACAGACCAGCTGGATCTATTCTCGCTATTGTAGGCGGTGTCCCGTTCCTGTAGGTTCATGCTCTACAACATCCGCAGAGTCTCTACCCTGCCTCACACAAGTAGCGGCGCAGGTCCTAATCCAGGCACTTGTCATCTCCCGTCTTGATTACTGCAACTCGCTGTTGGCTGGGCTCTCTGCCTGTGCCATTAAACCCCTACAACTCATCCAGAACGCTGCAGCCCCTGGTGTTCAACCTTCCTAAGTTCTCTCACGACCCCGCTCCTCCGCTCTCTCCACTGGCTTCCAGTTGAAGCTCGCATCCGCTACAAGACCATGGTGCTTATTACGGAGCTGTGAGGGGAACGGCACCTCAGTACCTCCAGGCTCTGATCAGGCCCTACACCCAAACAAGGGCACTGCGTTCATCCACCTCTGGCCTGCTCGCCTCCCTACCACTGAGGAAGTACAGTTCCCGCTCAGCCCAGTCAAAACTGTTCGCTGCTCTGGCCCCCCAATGGTGGAACAAACTCCTCACGACGCCAGGACAGCGGAGTCAATCACCACCTTCCGGAGACACCTGAAACCCCACCTCTTCAAGGAATAACTAGGATAGGGTAAGTAAGGGTAAGTAATCCTTCTCCCCCTTCTCCCCCTTAAAAGATTTAGATGCAAGTGGCTGTTCCACTGGATGTCATAAGGTGTATGCACTAATTTGTAAGTCGCTCTGGATAAGAGCGTCTGCTAAATGACTTAAATGTAAATGTAAATGTTGTATTATGACAGACCAGCTAGATAAATTGTCTCTATTATAATATGACAGACCGGCTATATCTACTGTCTCTATTATATTATGACAGACCAGCTAGATCTACTGTCTCTATTGTATTATGACAGACCAGCTAGATCTACTGTCTCTATTATATTATGACAGACCAGCTAGATCTACTGTCTCTATTATATTATGACAGACCAGCTAGATCTACTGTCTCTATTATATTATGACAGACCAGCTAGATCTACTGTCTCTATTATATTATGACAGACCAGCTAGATCTAGTGTCTCTATTATATTATGACAGACCAACTAAATCTACTGTCTCTATTATATTTTGACAGACCAGGTAGATCTACTGTCTCTATTATATTATGACAGACCAGCTAGATCTACTGTCTCTATTATATTTTGACAGACCAGGTAGATCTACTGTCCCTATTATACTATGACAGACCAGCTAGATCTACTGTCTCTATTATATTATGACAGACCAGCTAGATCTACTGTCTCTATTATATTATGACAGACCAGCTAGATCTACTGTCTCTATTATAAAATGACAGACCAGGTAGATATACTGTCTCTATTATATTATGAAAGACCAGCAAAATCTACTGTCTCTATGTCTCTATTATGCTATGACAGACCAGCTAAATCTACTGTCTCTATTGTATTATGACAGACCAGCTAGATCTACTGTCTCTATTATATTATGACAGACCATCTAGATCTACTGTCTCTATTATATTTTGACAGACCAGGTAGATCTACTGTCCCTATTATACTATGACAGACCAGCTAGATCTACTGTCTCTATTATATTATGACAGACCAGCTAGATCTACTGTCTCTATTGTATTATGACAGACCAGCTAGATCTACTGTCTCTATTATATTATGAGAGACCAGCTAGATCTACTGTCTCTATTATAAATGACAGACCAGGTAGATATACTGTCTCTATTATATTATGACAGACCAGCTAAATCTACTGTCTCTATGTCTCTATTATGGTATGACAGAGCAGCTAAATCTACTGTCTCTATTGTATTATGACAGACCAGCTAGATCTACTGTCTCTATTGTATTATGACAGACCAGCTAGATCTACTGTCTATTATATTATGACAGACCAGCTAGATCTACTGTCTATTATATTATGACAGACCAGCTAGATCTACTGTCTATTTTATTATGACAGACCAGCTAGTTCTACTGTCTCTATTATATTATGACAGACCAGGTAGATATACCGACTCCATTATAAAATGACAGACCAGCTAGATCTATTCTCGCTATTGTATTATGACAGACCAGCTAGATCAATTGTCTCTATTATAATATGACAGACCAGCTAGATCTACTGTCTCTATTATAATATGACATTATGACAGACCAGGTAGATATACTGTCTATTTTATTATGACAGACCAGCTAGATCTACTGTCTCTATTATATTATGAGAGACCAGGTAGATATACAGACTCCATTATAAAATGACAGACCAGCTGGATCTATTCTCGCTATTGTAGGCGGTGTCCCGTTCCTGTAGGTTCATGCTCTACAACATCCGCAGAGTACGACCCTGCCTCACACAGGAAGCGGCGCAGGTCCTAATCCAGGCACTTGTCATCTCCCGTCTTGATTACTGCAACTCGCTGTTGGCTGGGCTCCCTGCCTGTGCCATTAAACCCCTACAACTCATCCAGAACGCTGCAGCCCGTCTGGTGTTCAACCTTCCCAAGTTCTCTCACGTCACCCCGCTCCTCCGCTCTCTCCACTGGCTTCCAGTTGAAGCTCGCATCCGCTACAAGACCATGGTGCTTATTTCACGGAGCTGTGAGGGGAACGGCACCTCAGTACCTCCAGGCTCTGATCAGGCCCTACACCCAAACAAGGGCACTGCGTTCATCCACCTCTGGCCTGCTCGCTCCCTACCACTGAGGAAGTACAGTTTTGCTCAGCCCAGTCAAAACTGTTCGCTGCTCTGGCCCCCAATGGTGGAACAAACTCCTCACGACGCCAGGACAGCGGAGTCAATCACCACCTTCCGGAGACACCTGAAACCCCACCTCTTCAAGGAATAACTAGGATAGGGTAAGTAAGGGTAAGTAATCCTTCTCCCCCTTCTCCCCCTTAAAAGATTTAGATGCAAGTGGCTGTTCCACTGATGTCATAAGGTGTATGCACTAATTTGTAAGTCGCTTCTGATAAGAGCGTCTGCTAAATGACTTAAATGTAAATGTAAATGTTGTATTATGACAGACCAGCTAGATAAATTGTCTCTATTATAATATGACAGACCGGCTATATCTACTGTCTCTATTATATTATGACAGACCAGCTAGATCTACTGTGTCTATTATATTATGACACACCAGCTAGATCTACTGTCTCTATTATAAAATGACAGACCAGCTAGATCTATTGTCTCTATTATAATATGACAGACCAGCTAGATCTACTGTCTCTATTATATTATGACAGACCAGCTAGATCTACTATCTCTATTATATTATGACAGACCAGCTAGATCTAGTGTCTCTATTATATTATGACAGACCAACTAAATCTACTGTCTCTATTATATTTTGACAGACCAGGTAGATCTACTGTCTCTATTATATTATGACAGACCAGCTAGATCTACTGTCTCTATTATATTTTGACAGACCAGGTAGATCTACTGTCCCTATTATACTATGACAGACCAGCTAGATCTACTGTCTCTATTATATTATGACAGACCAGCTAGATCTACTGTCTCTATTATATTATGACAGACCAGCTAGATCTACTGTCTCTATTATAAAATGACAGACCAGGTAGATATACTGTCTCTATTATATTATGAAAGACCAGCAAAATCTACTGTCTCTATGTCTCTATTATGCTATGACAGACCAGCTAAATCTACTGTCTCTATTGTATTATGACAGACCAGCTAGATCTACTGTCTCTATTATATTATGACAGACCATCTAGATCTACTGTCTCTATTATATTTTGACAGACCAGGTAGATCTACTGTCCCTATTATACTATGACAGACCAGCTAGATCTACTGTCTCTATTATATTATGACAGACCAGCTAGATCTACTGTCTCTATTGTATTATGACAGACCAGCTAGATCTACTGTCTCTATTATATTATGAGAGACCAGCTAGATCTACTGTCTCTATTATAAAATGACAGACCAGGTAGATATACTGTCTCTATTATATTATGACAGACCAGCTAAATCTACTGTCTCTATGTCTCTATTATGGTATGACAGAGCAGCTAAATCTACTGTCTCTATTGTATTATGACAGACCAGCTAGATCTACTGTCTCTATTGTATTATGACAGACCAGCTAGATCTACTGTCTCTATTATATTATAACAGACCAGCTAGATCTACTGTGTCTATTATATTATGACAGACGAGCTAGATCTACTGTCTCTATTATATTATGAGAGACCAGGTAGATATACAGACTCCATTATAAAATGACAGACCAGCTAGATCTATTCTCGCTATTGTATTATGACAGACCAGCTAGATAAATTGTCTTTATTATAATGTGACAGAACAGCTATATCTACTGTCTCTATTATAATATGACAGACCAGCTAGATCTACTGTCTCTATTATATTATGACAGACCAGCTAGATCTATTGTCTCTATTATAATATGACATTATGACAGACCAGCTAGATCTACTGTCTCTATTATATTATGACAGACCAGGTCGATATACTGTCTCTATTATATTATGACAGACCAGGTAGATATACTGTCTCTATTATATTATGACAGACCAGCTAGATCTACTGTGTCTATTATATTATTACAGACCAGCTAGATCTACTGTCTATTATATTATGACAGACCAGCTTGATCTACTGTGTCTATTATATTATGACAGACCAGCTAGATCTACTGTCTATTTTATTATGACAGACCAGCTAGATCTACTGTCTCTATTGTATTATGACATACCAGCTAGATCTACTGTCTCTATTATATTATGAGAGACCAGGTAGATATACCGACTCCATTATAAAATGACAGACCAGCTAGATCTATTCTCGCTATTGTATTATGACAGACCAGCTAGATCAATTGTCTCTATTATAATATGACAGACCAGCTAGATCTATTGTCTCTATTATAATATGACAGACCGGCTAGATCTACTGTCTCTATTATATTATGACAGACCAGCTAGATCTATTGTCTCAATTATAATATGACATTATGACAGACCAGCTAGATCTACTGTCTCTATTGTATTATGACAGACCAGCTAGATCTACTATCTCTATTATATTATGACAGACCAGCTAGATCTAGTGTCTCTATTATATTATGACAGACCAACTAAATCTACTGTCTCTATTATATTATGACAGACCAGCTAGATCTACTGTCTCTATTATATTTTGACAGACCAGGTAGATCTACTGTCCCTATTATACTATGACAGACCAGCTAGATCTACTGTCTCTATTATATTATGACAGACCAGCTAGATCTATTGTCTCTATTATAATATGATATTATGACAGACCAGCTAGATCTACTGTCTCTATTGTATTATGACAGACCAGCTAGATCTACTGTCTCTATTTTATTATGACAGACCAGCTAGATCTAGTGTCTCTATTATATTATGACAGACCAACTAAATCTACTGTATCTATTATATTTTGACAGACCAGGTAGATGTACTGTCTCTATTATATTATGACAGACCAGCCAGATCTACTGTGTCTATTATATTATGACAGACCAGCTAGATCTACTGTCTATTTTATTATTACAGACCAGCTAGATATACTGTCTATTTTATTATGACAGACCAGCTAGATCTACTGGCTCTATTGTATTATGAGAGACCAGGTAGATATACCAACTCCATTATAAAATGACAGACCAGCTAGATCTATTCTCGCTATTGTATTATGACAGACCAGCTAGATCAATTGTCTCTATTATAATATGACAGACCAGCTTGATCTACTGTCTCTATTATAATATGACAGACCGGCTAGATCTACTGTCTCTATTATATTATGACAGACCAGCTAGATCTACTGTCTCTATTATATTATGAGAGACCAGGTAGATATACAGACTCCATTATAAAATGACAGACCAGCTAGATCTATTCTCGCTATTGTATTATGACAGACCAGCTAGATAAATTGTCTCTATTATAATATGACAGACCAGCTAGACCTACTGTCTCTATTATATTATGACAGACCAGCTAAATATACTGTCTATTATATTATGACAGACCAGCTAGATATACTGTCTCTATTATATTATGAGAGACCAGGTAGATATACAGACTCCATTATAAAATGACAGACCAGCTAGATCTATTCTCGCTATTGTATTATGACAGACCAGCTAGATAAATTGTCTCTATTATATTATGACAGACCAACTAAATCTACTGTCTCTATTATATTTTGACAGACCAGGTAGATCTACTGTCTCTATTATATTATGAAAGACCAGCAAAATCTACTGTCTCTATGTCTCTATTATGCTATGACAGACCAGCTAAATCTACTGTCTCTATTGTATTATGACAGACCAGCTAGATCTACTGTCTCTATTATATTATGACAGACCATCTAGATCTACTGTCTCTATTATATTTTGACAGACCAGGTAGATCTACTGTCCCTATTATACTATGACAGACCAGCTAGATCTACTGTCTCTATTATATTATGACAGACCAGCTAGATCTACTGTCTCTATTGTATTATGACAGACCAGCTAGATCTACTGTCTCTATTATATTATAACAGACCAGCTAGATCTACTGTGTCTATTATATTATGACAGACCAGCTAGATCTACTGTCTCTATTATATTATGACAGACCAACTAGATCTACTGTCTCTATGATATTATGACAGACCAGCTAGATCTACTGTCTCTATTATAAAATGACAGACCAGGTAGATATACTGTCTCTATTATATTATGACAGACCAGCTAAATCTACTGTCTCTATGTCTCTATTATGGTATGACAGAGCAGCTAAATCTACTGTCTCTATTGTATTATGACAGACCAGCTAGATCTACTGTCTCTATTGTATTATGACAGACCAGCTAGATCTACTGTCTCTATTATTTTATAACAGACCAGCTAGATCTACTGTGTCTATTATATTATGACAGACGAGCTAGATCTACTGTCTCTATTATATTATGACAGACCAGCTAGATCTATTGTCTCTATTATAATATGACATTATGACAGACCAGCTAGATCTACTGTCTCTATTATATTATGAGAGACCAGGTAGATATACCGACTCCATTATAAAATGACAGACCAGCTAGATCTATTCTCGCTATTGTATTATGACCGACCAGCTAGATCAATTGTCTCTATTATAATATGACAGACCAGCTAGATCTACTGTCTCTATTATAATATGACAGGCCGGCTAGATCTACTGTCTCTATTATATTATGACAGACCAGCTAGATCTATTGTCTCAATTATAATATGACATTATGACAGACCAGCTAGATCTACTGTCCCTATTATACTATGACAGACCAGTTAGATCTACTGTCTCTATTATATTATGACAGACCAGCTAGATCTACTGCCTCTATTATAAAATGACAGACCAGGTAGATATACTGTCTCTATTATATTATGACAGACCAGCTAAGTCTACTGTCTCTATGTCTCTATTATGGTATGACAGACCAGCTAAATCTACTGTCTCTATTGTATTATGACAGACCAGCTAGATCTACTGTCTCTATTGTATTATGACAGACCAGCTAGATCTACTGTCTCTATTATATTATGAGAGACCAGGTAGATATACAGACTCCATTATAAAATGACAGACCAGCTAGATCTATTCACGCTATTGTATTATGACAGACCAGCTAGATCAATTGTCTCTATTATAATATGATAGACCAGCTAGATCTATTGTCTCTTTTATAATATGACAGACCGGCTAGATCTACTGTCTCTATTATATTATGACAGACGAGCTAGATCTATTGTCTCAATTATAATATGACATTATGACAGACCAGCTAGATCTACTGTCTCTATTGTATTATGTCAGACCAGCTAGATCTACTATCTCTATTATATTATGACAGACCAGCTAGATCTACTGTCTCTTCTGTATTATGACAGACCAGGTCGATATACTGTCTCTATTATATTTTGACAGACCAGCTAGATCTACTGTCGCTATTATATTATGACAGACCAGCTAGATCTACTGTCTCTATTATATTTTGACAGACCAGGTAGATCTACTGTCCCTATTTATTATACTATGACAGACCAGCTAGATCTACTGTCTCTATTGTATTATGACAGACCAGCTAGATCTACTATCTCTATTATATTATGACAGACCAGCTAGATCTAGTGTCTCTATTATATTATGACAGACCAACTAAATCTACTGTATCTATTATATTTTGACAGACCAGGTAGATGTACTGTCTCTATTATATTATGACAGACCAGCCAGATCTACTGTGTCTATTATATTATGACAGACCAGCTAGATCTACTGTCTATTATATTATGACAGACCAGCTAGATATACTGTCTCTATGTCTCTATTATGGTATGACAGACCAGCTAAATCTACTGTCTCTATTGTATTATGACAGACCAGCTAGATCTACTGTCTCTATTGTATTATGACAGACCAGCTAGATCTACTGTCTCTATTATATTATGAGAGACCAGGTAGATATACAGACTCCATTATAAAATGACAGACCAGCTAGATCTATTCTCGCTATTGTATTATGACAGACCAGCTAGATCTACTGTCCCTATTATACTATGACAGACCAGCTAGATCTACTGTCTCTATTCTCGCTATTGTATTATGACAGACCAGCTAGATAAATTGTCTCTATTATAATATGACAGACCAGCTATATCTACTGTCTCTATTATAATATGATAGACCAGCTAGATCTACTGTCTCTATTGTATTATGACAGACCAGCTAGATATACTGTCTCTATTATATTATAACAGACCAGCTAGATCTACTGTGTCTATTATATTATGACAGACCAGCTAGATCTATGTCTCTATTATGGTATGACAGAGCAGCTAAATCTACTGTCTCTATTGTATTATGACAGACCAGCTAGATCTACTGTCTCTATTGTATTATGACAGACCAGCTAGATCTACTGTCTCTTCTGTATTATGACAGACCAGGTCGATATAATGTCTCTATTATATTATGACAGACCAGCTAGATCTACTGTCTCTATTATAAAATGACAGACCAGGTAGATATACTGTCTCTATTATATTATGACAGACCAGCTAGATCTACTGTGTCTATTATATTATGACAGACCAGCTAGATCTACTGTCTCTTCTGTATTATGACAGACCAGGCCGATATACTGTCTCTATTATATTATGACAGACCAGCTAGATCTACTGTCTCTATTATATTATGACAGACCAGCTAGATCTACTGTCTCTATTATATTATGACAGACCAGGTAGATATACTGTCTCTATTATATTATGACAGACCAGCTAGATCTACTGTCTCTTCTGTATTATGACAGACCAGGTCGATATACTGTCTCTATTATATTATTACAGACCAGCTAGATCTACTGTCTCTTCTGTATTATTACAGACCAGGTCGATATACTGTCTCTATTATATTATGACAGACCAGCTAGATCTAGTGTCTCTATTATATTATGACAGACCAACTAAATCTACTGTCTCTGTTATATTTTGACAGACCAGGTAGATCTACTCTCTCTATTATATTATGACAGACCAGCTAGATCTACTGTCTATATTATATTTTGACAGACCAGGTAGATCTACTGTCCCTATTATACTATGACAGAACAGCTAGATCTACTGTCTCTATTATATTATGACAGACCAGCTAGATCTACTGTCTTTATTATATTATGACAGACCAGCTAAATCTACTGTCTCTATGTCTCTATTATGGTATGACAGAGCAGCTAAATCTACTGTCTCTATTGTATTATGACAGACCAGCTAGATCTACTGTCTCTATTGTATTATGACAGACCAGCTAGATCTACTGTCTCTATTATATTTTGACAGACCAGGTAGATCTACTGTCTCTATTATATTATGACAGACCAGCTTGATCTACTGTCTCTATTATATTTTGACAGACCAGGTAGATCTACTGTCCCTATTATACTATGACAGACCAGCTAGATCTACTGTCTCTATTATATTATGACAGACCAGCTAGATCTACTGTCTCTATTATAAAAATGACAGACCAGCTAGATCTACTGTCTCCATGTCTCTATTATGGTATGACAGAGCAGCTAAATCTACTGTCTCTATGTCTCTATTATGGTATGACAGAGCAGCTAAATCTACTGTCTCTATTGTATTATGACAGACCAGCTAGATCTACTGTCTCTATTGTATTATGACAGACCAGCTAGATCTACTGTCTCTATTATATTATAACAGACCAGCTAGATCTACTGTGTCTATTATATTATGACAGACCAGCTGGATCTACTGTCTCTTCTGTATTATGACAGACCAGGTCGATATACTGTCTCTATTATATTATGATAGACCAGGTCGATATACTGTCTCTATTATATTATGACAGACCAGGTAGATATACTGTCTCTATTATATTATGACAGACCAGCTAGATCTAGTGTCTCTATTATATTATGACAGACCAACTAAATCTACTGTCTCTATTATATTTTGACAGACCAGGTAGATCTACTGTCTCTATTATATTATGACAGACCAGCTAGATCTACTGTCTCTATTATATTTTGACAGACCAGGTAGATCTACTGTCCCTATTATACTATGACAGACCAGCTAGATCTACTGTCTCTATTATATTATGACAGACCAGCTAGATCTACTGTCTCTATTATATTATGACAGACCAGCTAGATCTACTGTCTCTATTATAAAATGACAGACCAGGTAGATATACTGTCTCTATTATATTATGACAGACCAGCTAGATCTACTGTCTCTATTATATTATGACAGACCAGCTAGATCTACTGTCTCTATTATAAAATGACAGACCAGGTAGATATACTGTCTCTATTATATTATGACAGACCAGCTAAATCTACTGTCTCTATTGTATTATGACAGACCAGCTAGATCTACTGTCTCTTCTGTATTATGACAGACCAGGTCGATATACTGTCTCTATTATATTATGACAGACCAGGTCGATATACTGTCTCTATTATATTATGACAGACCAGGTAGATATACTGTCTCTATTATATTATGACAGACCAGCTAGATCTACTGTCTCTATTGTATTATCACAGACCAGCTAGATCTACTGTCTCTATTATATTTTGACAGACCAGGTAGATCTACTGTCTCTATTATATTATGACAGACCAGCTAGATCTACTGTCTCTATTATATTTTGACAGACCAGGTAGATCTACTGTCCCTATTATACTATGACAGACCAGCTAGATCTACTGTCTCTATTATATTATGACAGACCAGCTAGATCTACTGTCTCTATTATATTATGACAGACCAGCTAGATCTATTGTCTCTATTATAAAATGACAGACCAGGTAGATATACTGTCTCTATTATATTATGACAGACCAGCTAAATCTACTGTCTATATTATATTTTGACAGACCAGGTAGATCTACTGTCCCTATTATACTTTGAAAGAACAGCTAGATCTACTGTCTCTATTATATTATGACAGACCAGCTAGATCTACTGTCTCTATTATATTATGACAGACCAGCTAAATCTACTGTCTCTATGTCTCTATTATGGTATGACAGAGCAGCTAAATCTACTGTCTCTATTGTATTATGACAGACCAGCTAGATCTACTGTCTCTATTGTATTATCACAGACCAGCTAGATCTACTGTCTCCATTATATTTTGACAGACCAGGTAGATCTACTGTCTCTATTATATTATGACAGACCAGCTTGATCTACTGTCTCTATTATATTTTGACAGACCAGGTAGATCTACTGTCCCTATTATACTATGACAGACCAGCTATATCTACTGTCTCTATTATATTATGACAGACCAGCTAGATCTACTGTCTCTATTATAAAATGACAGACCAGCTAGATCTACTGTCTCTATGTCTCTATTATGGTATGACAGAGCAGCTAAATCTACTGTCTCTATGTCTCTATTATGGTATGACAGAGCAGCTAAATCTACTGTCTCTATTGTATTATGACAGACCAGCTAGATCTACTGTCTCTATTGTATTATGACAGACCAGCTAGATCTACTGTCTCTATTATATTATAACAGACCAGCTAGATCTACTGTGTCTATTATATTATGACAGACCAGCTGGATCTACTGTCTCTTCTGTATTATGACAGACCATGTCGATATACTGTCTCTATTATATTATGATAGACCAGGTCGATATACTGTCTCTATTATATTATGACAGACGAGGTAGATATACTGTCTCTATTATATTATGACAGACCAGCTAGATCTAGTGTCTCTATTATATTATGACAGACCAACTAAATCTACTGTCTCTATTATATTTTGACAGACCAGGTAGATCTACTGTCTCTATTATATTATGACAGACCAGCTAGATCTACTGTCTCTATTATATTTTGACAGACCAGGTAGATCTACTGTCCCTATTATACTATGACAGACCAGCTAGATCTACTGTCTCTATTATATTATGACAGACCAGCTAGATCTACTGTCTCTATTATATTATGACAGACCAGCTAGATCTACTGTCTCTATTATAAAATGACAGACCAGGTAGATATACTGTCTCTATTATATTATGACAGACCAGCTAGATCTACTGTCTCTATTATATTATGACAGACCAGCTAGATCTACTGTCTCTATTATATTTTGACAGACCAGGTAGATCTACTGTCCCTATTATACTATGACAGACCAGCTAGATCTACTGTCTCTATTATATTATGACAGACCAGCTAGATCTACTGTCTCTATTATATTATGACAGACCAGCTAGATCTATTGTCTCTATTATAAAATGACAGACCAGGTAGATATACTGTCTCTATTATATTATGACAGACCAGCTAAATATACTGTCTCTATGTCTCTATTATGGTATGACAGAGCAGCTAAATCTACTGTCTCTATTGTATTATGACAGACCAGCTAGATCTACTGTCTGTATTGTATTATGACAGACCAGCTAGATCTACTGTCTCTATTATATTATAACAGACCAGCTAGATCTACTGTGTCTATTATATTATGACAGACCAGCTAGATCTACTGTCTCTTCTGTATTATGACAGACCAGGTCGATATACTGTCTCTATTATATTATGACAGACCAGGTCGATATACTGTCTCTATTATATTATGACAGACCAGGTAGATATACTGTCTCTATTATATTATGACAGACCAGCTAGATCTATTGTCTCTATTGTATTATCACAGACCAGCTAGATCTACTGTCTCTATTATATTTGACAGACCAGGTAGATCTACTGTCTCTATTATATTATGACAGACCAGCTAGATCTACTGTCTCTATTATATTTGACAGACCAGGTAGATCTACTGTCCCTATTATACTATGACAGACCAGCTAGATCTACTGTCTCTATTATATTATGACAGACCAGCTAGATCTACTGTCTCTATTATATTATGACAGACCAGCTAGATCTATTGTCTCTATTATAAAATGACAGACCAGGTAGATATACTGTCTCTATTATATTATGACAGACCAGCTAAATCTACTGTCTATATTATATTTTGACAGACCAGGTAGATCTACTGTCTCTATTATATTATGACAGACCAGCTTGATCTACTGTCTCTATTGTATTATCACAGACCAGCTAGATCTACTGTCTCCATTATATTTTGACAGACCAGGTAGATCTACTGTCTCTATTATATTATGACAGACCAGCTTGATCTACTGTCTCTATTATATTTTGACAGACCAGGTAGATCTACTGTCCCTATTATACTATGACAGACCAGCTAGATCTACTGTCTCCATTATATTTTGACAGACCAGGTAGATCTACTGTCTCTATTATATTATGACAGACCAGCTTGATCTACTGTCTCTATTATATTTTGACAGACCAGGTAGATCTACTGTCCCTATTATAATATGACAGACCAGCTAGATCTACTGTCTCTATTATATTATGACAGACCAGCTAGATCTACTGTCTCTATTATAATATGACAGACCAGCTAGATATACTGTCTCTATGTCTCTATTATGGTATGACAGAGCAGCTAAATCTACTGTCTCTATTATGGTATGACAGAGCAGCTAAATCTACTGTCTCTATTGTATTATGACAGACCAGCTAGATCTACTGTCTCTATTGTATTATGACAGACCAGCTAGATCTACTGTCTCTATTATATTATAACAGACCAGCTAGATCTACTGTGTCTATTATATTATGACAGACCAGCTGGATCTACTGTCTCTTCTGTATTATGACAGACCATGTCGATATACTGTCTCTATTATATTATGATAGACCAGGTCGATATACTGTCTCTATTATATTATGACAGACCAGGTAGATATACTGTCTCTATTATATTATGACAGACCAGCTAGATCTAGTGTCTCTATTATATTATGACAGACCAACTAAATCTAGTGTCTCTATTATATTTTGACAGACCAGGTAGATATACTGTCTATATTATATTATGACAGACCAGCTAAATCTACTGTCTCTATTATATTTTGACAGACCAGGTAGATCTACTGTCCCTATTATACTATGACAGACCAGCTAGATCTACTGTCTCTATTATATTATGACAGACCAGCTAGATCTACTGTCTCTATTATATTATGACAGACCAGCTAGATCTACTGTCTCTATTATAAAATGACAGACCAGGTAGATATACTGTCTCTATTATAAAATGACAGACCAGGTAGATCTACTGTCTCTATTATATTATGACAGACCAGCTAGATCTACTGTCTCTATTATATTTTGACAGACCAGGTAGATCTACTGTCCCTATTATACTATGACAGACCAGCTAGATCTACTGTCTCTATTATATTATGACAGACCAGCTAGATCTACTGCCTCTATTATATTATGACAGACCAGCTAGATCTATTGTCTCTATTATAAAATGACAGACCAGGTAGATATACTGTCTCTATTATATTATGACAGACCAGCTAAATCTACTGTCTCTATGTCTCTATTATGGTATGACAGAGCAGCTAAATCTACTGTCTCTATTGTATTATGACAGACCAGGTAGATCTACTGTCTCTATTGTATTATGACAGACCAGCTAGATCTACTGTCTCTATTATATTATAACAGACCAGCTAGATCTACTGTGTCTATTATATTATGACAGACCAGCTAGATCTACTGTCTCTTCTGTATTATGACAGACCAGCTAGATCTACTGTCTCTATTATATTATGACAGACCAGCTAGATCTATTGTCTCTATTATAAAATGACAGACCAGGTAGATATACTGTCTCTATTATATTATGACAGACCAGCTAAATCTACTGTCTCTATGTCTCTATTATGGTATGACAGAGCAGCTAAATCTACTGTCTCTATTGTATTATGACAGACCAGCTAGATCTACTGTCTCTATTGTATTATGACAGACCAGCTAGATCTACTGTCTCTATTATATTATAACAGACCAGCTAGATATACTGTCTCTATTATATTATGACAGACCAGCTAGATCTACTGTCTCTATTATATTATGACAGACCAGCTAGATCTACTGTCTCTATTATAAAATGACAGACCAGGTAGATATGCTGTCTCTATTATATTATGACAGACAAGCTAGATCTACTGTCTCTATTTTATTATGACAGACCAGCTAGATCTACTGTCTCTATTATATTATAACAGACCAGCTAGATATACTGTCTCTATTATAAAATGACAGACCAGGTAGATATACTGTCTCTATTATATTATGACAGACCGGCTAGATCTACTGTCTCTATTATAAAATGACAGACCAGGTAGATATACTGTCTCTATTATATTATGACAGACCAGCTAGATCTACTGTCTCTATTGTATTATCACAGACCAGCTAGATCTACTGTCTCTATTATATTTTGACAGACCAGGTAGATCTACTGTCTCTATTATATTATGACAGACCAGCTAGATCTACTGTCTCTATTATATTATGACAGACCAGCTAAATCTACTGTCTCTATTATAAAATGACAGACCAGGTAGATATACTGTCTCTATTATATTATGACAGACCAGCTAGATCTACTGTCTCTATTGTATTATGACAGACCAGCTAGATCTACTGTCTCTATTATATTTTGACAGACCAGGTAGATCTACTGTCTCTATTATATTATGACAGACCAGCTAGATCTACTGTCTCTATTATATTTTGACAGACCAGGTAGATCTACTGTCCCTATTATACTATGACAGACCAGCTAGATCTACTGTCTCTCTATTATAAAATGACAGACCAGGTAGATATGCTGTCTCTATTGTATTATCACAGACCAGCTAGATCTACTGTCTCTATTATATTTTGACAGACCAGGTAGATCTACTGTCTCTATTGTATTATGACAGACCAGCTAGATCTACTGTCTCTATTGTATTATGACAGACCAGCTAGATCTACTGTCTCTTTATATTATAACAGACCAGCTAGATCTACTGTGTCTATTATATTGGCGACAGACCAGCTCGATCTACTGTCTCTTCTGTATTATGACAGACCAGGTCGATATACTGTCTCTATTATATTATGACAGACCAGGTCGATATACTGTCTCTATTATATTATGACAGACCAGGTAGATATACTGTCTCTATTATATTATGACAGACCAGCCAGATCTAGTGTGTCTATTATATTATGACAGACCAACTAAATCTACTTTCTCTATTATATTTTGACAGACCAGGTAGATCAACTGTCCCTATTATACTATGACAGACCAGCTAGATCTACTGTCTCTATTATATTGTGACAGACCAACTAGATCTACTGTCTCTATTATATTATGACAGACCAGCTAGATCTACTGTCTCTATTATAAAATGACAGACCAGGTAGATATACTGTCTCTATTATATTATGACAGACCAGCTAGATCTACTGTCTCTATTATATTATGACAGACCAGCTAGATCTACTGTCTCTATTATAAAATGATAGACCAGGTAGATATACTGTCTCTATTATATTATGACAGACCAGCTAAATCTACTGTCTCTATTGTATTATGACAGACCAGCTAGATCTACTGTCTCTATTGTATTATGACAGACCAGCTAGATCTACTGTCTCTTCTGTATTATGACAGACCAGGTCGATATACTGTCTCTATTATATTATGACAGACCAGGTCGATATACTGTCTCTATTATATTATGACAGACCAGGTAGATATACTGTCTCTATTATATTATGACAGACCAGCTAGATCTACTGTCTCTATTGTATTATCACAGACCAGCTAGATCTACTGTCTCTATTATATTTTGACAGACCAGGTAGATCTACTGTCTCTATTATATTATGAGAGACCAGGTAGATATACAGACTCCATTATAAAATGACAGACCAGCTAGATCTATTCTCGCTATTGTATTATGACAGACCAGCTAGATAAATTGTCTCTATTATAATATGACAGACCAGCTAGATCTAGTGTCTCTATTATATTATGACAGACCAACTAAATCTACTGTCTCTATTATATTATGACAGACCAACTAAATCTACTGTCTCTATTATATTTTGACAGACCAGGTAGATCTACTGTCTCTATTATATTATGACAGACCAGCTAGATCTACTGTCTCTATTATATTTTGACAGACCAGCTAGATCTACTGTCTCTATTATACTATGACAGACCAGCTAGATCTACTGTCTCTATTATATTATGACAGACCAGCTAGATCTACTGTCTCTATTATAAAATGACAGACCAGGTAGATATACTGTCTCTATTACATTATGAAAGACCAGCTAAATCTACTGTCTCTATGTCTCTATTATGCTATGACAGACCAGATAAATCTACTGTCTCTATTGTATTATGACAGACCAGCTAGATCTACTGTCTCTATTGTATTATCACAGACTAGCTAGATCTACTGTGTCTATTATATTATGACAGACCAGCTAGATCTACTGTCTCTTCTGTATTATGACAGACCAGGTCGATATACTGTCTCTATTATATTATGACAGACCAGGTCGATATACTGTCTCTATTATATTATGACAGACCAGCTAGATCTACTGTCTATTATATTATGACAGACCAGCTAGATATACTGTCTATTTTATTATGACAGACCAGCTAGATCTACTGTCTCTATTGTATTATGACAGACCAGCTAGATCTACTGTCTCTATTATATTATGAGAGACCAGGTAGATATACCGACTCCATTATAAAATGACAGACCAGCTAGATCTATTCTCGCTATTGTATTATGACAGACCAGCTAGATCTACTGTCTCTATTGTATTATGACAGACCAGCTAGATCTACTGTCTCTATTATATTATGAGAGACCAGGTAGATATACCGACTCCATTATAAAATGACAGACCAGCTAGATCTATTCTCGCTATTGTATTATGACAGACCAGCTAGATCAATTGTCTCTATTATAATATGACAGACCAGCTAGATCTACTGTCTCTATTATAATATGACAGACCAGCTAGATCTACTGTCTCTATTATATTATGACAGACCAGCTAGATCTACTATCTCTATTATATTATGACAGACCAGCTAGATCTAGTGTCTCTATTATATTATGACAGACCAACTAAATCTACTGTCTCTATTATATTTTGACAGACCAGGTAGATCTACTGTCTCTATTATATTATGACAGACCAGCTAGATCTACTGTCTCTATTATATTTTGACAGACCAGGTAGATCTACTGTCCCTATTATACTATGACAGACCAGCTAGATCTATTGTCTCTATTATATTATGACAGACCAGCTAGATCTACTGTCTCTATTATAAATGACAGACCAGGTAGATATACTGTCTCTATTATATTATGACAGACCAGCTAAATCTACTGTCTCTATTATATTATGACAGACCAGCTAGATCTACTGTCTCTATTATATTATGACAGACCAGCTAGATCTACTGTCTCTATTATAAAAATGACAGACCAGGTAGATATACTGTCTCTATTATATTATGACAGACCAGCTAAATCTACTGTCTCTATGTCTCTATTATGGTATGACAGACCAGCTAGATCTACTGTCTCTATTATATTATAACAGACCAGCTAGATCTACTGTCTCTATTATATTATGACAGACCAGCTAGATCTACTGTGTCAATTATATTATGACAGACCAGGTCGATATACTGTCTCTATTATATTATGACAGACCAGGTAGATATACTGTCTCTATTATATTATGACAGACCAGCTAGATCTACTGTGTCTATTATATTATGACAGATCAGCTAGATCTACTGTCTATTATATTATGACAGACATGCTAGATCTACTGTCTATTTTATTATGACAGACCAGCTAGATCTACTGTCTCTATTGTATTATGACAGACCAGCTAGATCTACTGTCTCTATTATATTATGAGAGACCAGGTAGATATACAGACTCCATTATAAAATGACAGACCAGCTAGATCTATTCTTGCTATTGTATTATGACAGACCAGCAAGATCAATTGTCTCTATTATAATATGACAGACCAGCTAGATCTACTGTCTCTATTATATTATGACAGACCAGCTAGATCTATTGTCTCTATTATAATATGACATTATGACAGACCAGCTAGATCTACTGTTTCTATTGTATTATGACAGACCAGCTAGATCTACTGTCTCTATTATAAAATGACAGACCAGGTAGATATACTGTCTCTATTATATTATGACAGACCAGCTAAATCTACTGTCTCTATGTCTCTATTATGGTATGACAGAGTAGCTAAATCTACTGTCTCTATTGTATTATGACAGACCAGCTAGATCTACTGTCTCCATTGTATTATGACAGACCAGCTAGATCTACTGTCTCTATTATATTATAACAGACCAGCTAGATCTACTGTGTCAATTATATTATGACAGACCAGGTCGATATACTGTCTCTATTATATTATGACAGACCAGGTAGATATACTGTCTCTATTATATTATGACAGACCAGCTAGATCTACTGTGTCTATTATATTATGACAGATCAGCTAGATCTACTGTCTATTATATTATGACAGACCAGCTAGATCTACTGTCTATTTTATTATGACAGACCAGCTAGATCTACTATCTCTATTATATTATGACAGACCAGCTAGATCTAGTGTCTCTATTATATTATGACAGACCAACTAAATCTACTGTCTCTATTATATTTTGACAGACCAGGTAGATCTACTGTCTCTGGTCTATTATATTATGACAGACCAGCTAGATCTACTGTCTCTATTATATTATGACAGACCAGCTAGATCTACTGTCTCTATTATATTATTACAGACCAGGTAGATATACTGTCTCTATTATATTATTACAGACCAGCTAAATCTACTGTTTCTATTGTATTATGACAGACCAGCTAGATCTACTATCTCTATTATATTATGACAGACCAGCTAGATCTAGTGTCTCTATTATATTATGACAGACCAACTGAATCTACTGTCTCTATTATATTTTGACAGACCAGGTAGATCTACTGTCTCTGGTCTATTATATTATGACAGACCAGCTAGATCTACTGTCTCTATTATATTATGACAGACCAGCTAGATCTACTGTCTCTATTATATTATTACAGACCAGGTAGATATACTGTCTCTATTATATTATGACAGACCAGCTAAATCTACTGTTTCTATTGTATTATGACAGACCAGCTAGATCTACTATCTCTATTATATTATGACAGGCCAGCTAGATCTAGTGTCTCTATTATATTATGACAGACCAACTAAATATACTGTCTCTATTATATTTTGACAGACCAGGTAGATCTACTGTCTCTATTATATTATGAGAGACCAGGTAGATATACTGTCTCTATTATATTATGACAGACCAGATAAATCTACTGTCTCTATGTCTCTATTATAAAATGACAGACCAGCAAAATCTACTGTCTCTATGTCTCTATTATAATATGACAGACCAGCTTGATCTACTGTCTATATTATATTTTGACAGACCAGCTAGATCTACTGTCAATTATATTATGACAGGCCAGCTAGATCTACTGTCTCTATTGTATTATGACAGACCAGGTAGATCTACTGTCTCTATTGTATTATGACAGACCAGCTAGATCTACTGTCTATATTATATTATGACAGACCAGCTAGATCTACTGTGTCTATTATATTATGACAGACCAGCTAGATCTACTGTCTATTATATTATGACAGACCAGGTAGATATACGTTCTATTATAATATGACAGACCAGCTACATCTACTGTCTCTATGTCTCTATTATGTTATGACAGACCAGCTAAATCTACTGTCTCTATGTCTCTATTATAAAATGACAGACCAGCTAGATCTACTGTCTATATTATATTTTGACAGACCAGCTAGATCTACTGTCTATTATATTATGACAGGCCAGCTAGATCTACTGTTTCTATTGTATTATGACAGACCAGGTAGATCTACTGTCTCTATTGTATTATGACAGACCAGCTAGATCTACTGTCTATATTATATTATGACAGACCAGCTAGATCTACTGTGTCTATTATATTATGACAGACCAGCTAGATCTACTGTCTCTATTATAAAATGACAGACCAGGTAGATATACTGTCTCTATTATATTATGAAAGTCCAGCTAAATCTACTGTCTCTATGTCTCTATTATGCTATGACAGACCAGCTAAATCTACTGTCTCTATTGTATTATGACAGACCAGCTAGATCTACTGTCTCTATTATATTATAACAGACCAGCTAGATCTACTGTGTCTATTATATTATGACAGACCAGCTAGATCTACTGTCTATTACATTATGACAGACCAACTAGATCTACTGTTTCTATTATATTATGACAGACCAGCTAGATCTACTGTCTCTATTATATATTACAGACCAGCTAGATCTACTGTGTCTATTATATTATGACAGACCAGCTAGATCTACTGTCTATTACATTATGACAGACCAACTAGATCTACTGTTTCTATTGTATTATGACAGACCAGCTAGATCAATTGTCTCTATTATAATATGACTGACCAGCTAGATCTACTGTCTCTATTATATTATGACAGACCAGCTAGATCTACTGTCTCTATTGTATTATGACAGACCAGTTAGATCTACTGTCTCTATTATAATATGACAGACCAGCTAGATCTACTGTCTCTATTATAATATGACAGACCGGCTAGATCTAGATCTACTGTCTCTATTCTATTATATTATGACAGACCAGCTAGATCTACTATCTCTATTATATTATGACAGACCAGCTAGATCTACTGTCTCTATTATATTATGACAGACCAACTAAATCTACTGTCTCTATTATATTTTGACAGACCAGGTAGATCTACTGTCTCTATTATATTATGACAGACCAGTAGATCTACTGTCTCTATTATATTTTGACAGACCAGGTAGATCTACTGTCCCTATTATACTATGACAGACCAGCTAGATCTATTGTCTCTATTATATTATGACAGACCAGCTAGATCTACTGTCTCTATTATAAAATGACAGACCAGGTAGATATACTGTCTCTATTATATTATGACAGACCAGCTAGATCTACTGTCTCTATTATATTATGACAGACCAGCTAGATCTACTGTCTCTATTATAAAATGACAGACCAGGTAGATCTACTGTCTCTATTATATTATGACAGACCAGGTAAATCTACTGTCTCTATGTCTTATATTATGACAGACCAGCTAGATCTACTGTCTCTATATTATAACAGACCAGCTATCTATTATATGACAGACCATGACTACTGTCTCTATTATATTATGACAGACCAGCTAGATCTACTGTCTCTATTATATTATGACAGACCAGGTAGATATACTGTCTCTATTATATTATGACAGACCAGGTAGATCTACTGTGTCAATTATATTATGACAGACCAGGTAGATCTACTGTCTCTATTATATTATGACAGACCAGCTAGATCTACTGTCTATTATATTATGACAGACCATGCTAGATCTACTGTCTATTTTATTATGACAGACCAGCTAGATCTACTGTCTCTATTGTATTATGACAGACCAGCTAGATCTACTGTCTCTATTATATTATGAGAGACCAGGTAGATATACAGACTCCATTATAAAATGACAGACCAGCTAGATCTATTCTTGCTATTTATGACAGACCAGCAAGATCAACAGTCTCTATTATAATATGACAGACCAGCTAGATCTACTGTCTCTATTATATTATGACAGACCAGCAAGATCAATTGTCTCTATTTATAATATGACAGACCAGCTAGATCTACTGTCTCTATTATATTATGACAGACCAGCTAGATCTACTGTCTCTATTATTATGACAATGACAGACCAGCTAGATCTACTGTCTCTATTATATTATGACAGACCAGCTAGATCTACTGTCTCTATTATAAAATGACAGACCAGGTAAATCTATATGTCTCTATTATATTATGACAGACCAGCTAAATCTACTGTCTCTATTGTCTCTATTATTATGACAGACCAGCTAGATCTACTGTCTCCATTGTATTATGACAGACCAGCTAGATCTACTGTCTCTATTATATTATAACAGACCAGCTAGATCTACTGTGTCAATTATATTATGACAGACCAGGTAGATATACTGTCTCTATTATATTATGACAGACCAGGTAGATATACTGTCTCTATTATATTATGACAGACCAGCTAGATCTACTGTGTCTATTATATTATGACAGACCAGCTAGATCTACTGTGTCTATTATATTATGACAGACCAGCTAGATCTACTGTCTATTATATTATGACAGACCAGCTAGATCTACTATCTCTATTATATTATGACAGACCAGCTAGATCTAGTGTCTCTATTATATTATGACAGACCAACTAAATCTACTGTCTCTATTATATTTTGACAGACCAGGTAGATCTACTGTCTCTCTATTATATTTATGACAGACCAGGTAGATCTACTGTCTCTATTATATTATGACAGACCAGCTAGATCTACTGTCTCTATTATATTATTACAGACCAGGTAGATATACTGTCTCTATTATATTATTACAGACCAGCTAAATCTACTGTCTCTATTGTATTATGACAGACCAGCTAGATCTACTGTCTCTATTATATTATGACAGACCAGCTAGATCTAGTATCTCTATTATATTATGACAGACCAACTAAATCTACTGTCTCTATTATATTTTGACAGACCAGGTAGATCTACTGTCTCTATTATATTATGACAGACCAGCTAGATCTACTGTCTGGTCTATTATATTATGACAGACCAGCTAGATCTACTGTCTCTATTATATTATTACAGACCAGGTAGATATACTGTCTCTATTATATTATGACAGACCAGGTAGATCTACTGTTTCTATTATATTATGACAGACCAGCTAGATCTACTATCTCTATTATATTATGACAGACCAGCTAGATCTAGTATCTCTATTATATTATGACAGGCCAACTAAATCTAGTGTCTCTATTATATTTGACAGACCAGGTAGATCTACTGTCTCTATTATATTATGACAGACCAGGTAGATATACTGTCTCTATATTATGAGAGACCAGGTAGATATACTGTCTCTACTATATTATGACAGACCAGATAAATCTACTGTCTCTATGTCTCTATTATAAAATGACAGACCAGCAAAATCTACTGTCTCTATGTCTCTATTATATTATGACAGACCAGCTTGATCTACTGTCTATATTATATTTTGACAGACCAGCTAGATCTACTGTCAATTATATTATGACAGGCCAGCTAGATCTACTGTCTCTATTGTATTATGACAGACCAGGTAGATCTACTGTCTCTATTGTATTATGACAGACCAGCTAGATCTACTGTCTATATTATATTATGACAGACCAGCTAGATCTACTGTGTCTATTATATTATGACAGACCAGCTAGATCTACTGTCTATTATATTATGACAGACCAGGTAGATATACTGTCTCCATTATAAAATGACAGACCAGCTACATCTACTGTCTCTATGTCTCTATTATGTTATGACAGACCAGCTAAATCTACTGTCTCTATGTCTCTATTATAAAATGACAGACCAGCTAGATCTACTGTCTATATTATATTTTGACAGACCAGCTAGATCTACTGTCTATTATATTATGACAGGCCAGCTAGATCTACTGTCTCTATTGTATTATGACAGACCAGGTAGATCTACTGTCTATTGTATTATGACAGACCAGCTAGATCTACTGTCTCTATTATATTATGACAGACCAGCTAGATCTACTGTGTCTATTATATTATGACAGACCAGCTAGATCTACTGTCTCTATTATAAAATGACAGACCAGGTAGATATACTGTCTCTATTATATTATGAAAGTCCAGCTAAATCTACTGTCTCTATGTCTCTATTATGCTATGACAGACCAGCTAAATCTACTGTCTCTAATGTATTATGACAGACCAGCTAGATCTACTGTCTCTATTATATTATAACAGACCAGCTAGATCTACTGTGTCTATTATATTATGACAGACCAGCTAGATCTACTGTCTATTACATTATGACAGACCAACTAGATCTACTGTTTCTATTATATTATGACAGACCAGCTAGATCTACTGTCTCTATTATATTATTACAGACCAGCTAGATCTACTGTGTCTATTATATTATGACAGACCAGCTAGATCTACTGTCTATTACATTATGACAGACCAACTAGATCTACTGTTTCTATTGTATTATGACAGACCAGCTAGATCAATTGTCTCTATTATAATATGACTGACCAGCTAGATCTACTGTCTCTATTATATTATGACAGACCAGCTAGATCTACTGTCTCTATTGTATTATGACAGACCAGTTAGATCTACTGTCTCTATTATAATATGACAGACCAGCTAGATCTACTGTCTCTATTATAATATGACAGACCGGCTAGATCTACTGTCTCTATTATATTATGACAGACCAGCTAGATCTACTATCTCTATTATATTATGACAGACCAGCTAGATCTAGTGTCTCTATTATATTATGACAGACCAACTAAATCTACTGTCTCTATTTTGACAGACCAGGTTCTATTATATAATGACAGACCAGCTAGATCTACTGTCTCTATTATATTTTGACAGACCAGCTAGATCTACTGTCTCTATTATATTATGACAGACCAGCTAGATCTACTGTCTCTATTATATTATGACAGACCAGGTAGATCTACTGTCTCTATTATATTATGACAGACCAGCTAGATCTACTGTCTCTATTATATTATGACAGACCAGCTAGATCTACTGTCTCTATTATATTATGACAGACCAGCTAGATCTACTGTCTCTATTATAAATATGACAGACCAGGTAGATCTACTGTCTCTATTATATTATGACAGACCAGCTAAATCTACTGTCTCTATGTCTCTATTAAAATGACAGACCAGCTAAATCTACTGTCTCTATTATATTATGACAGACCAGCTAAATCTACTGTCTCTATCTATTATGGTATGACAGACCAGCTAGATCTACTGTCTCTATTATATTATAACAGACCAGCTAGATCTACTGTCTCTATTATATTATGACAGACCAGCTAGATCTACTGTGTCAATTATATTATGACAGACCAGCTCGATATACTGTCTCTATTATATTATGACAGACCAGGTAGATATACTGTCTCTATTATATTATGACAGACCAGCTAGATCTACTGTCTCTATGTTATTATTATGACAGATCAGCTAGATCTACTGTCTATATTATATTATGACAGACATGCTAGATCTACTGTCTATTTATTATGACAGACCAGCTAGATCTACTGTCTCTATTGTATTATGACAGACCAGGTAGATCTACTGTCTCTATTGTATTATGACAGACCAGGTAGATATACTGACTCCATTATAAAATGACAGACCAGCTAGATCTACTTGTCTATTATATTATGACAGACCAGCAAGATCTACTGTCTCTATTATATTATGACAGACCAGCTAGATCTACTGTCTCTATTATATTATGACAGACCAGCTAGATCTACTGTCTCTATTATAATATGACATTATGACAGACCAGCTAGATGTACTGTCTATATTATATTATGACAGACCAGCTAGATCTACTGTCTCTATTATAAAAATGACAGACCAGCTAGATATACTGTCTCTATTATATTATGACAGACCAGCTAAATCTACTGTCTCTATGTCTCTATTATATTATGACAGACCAGCTAAATCTACTGTCTCTATTGTATTATGACAGACCAGCTAGATCTACTGTCTCCATTGTATTATGACAGACCAGTTAGATCTACTGTCTCTATTATATTATAACAGACCAGCCAGATCTACTGTGTCAATTATATTATGACAGACCAGCTAGATCGATATACTGTCTCTATTATATTATGACAGACCAGGTAGATCTACTGTCTCTATTATATTGGCGACAGACCAGCCAGATCTACTATCTCTATTATATTATGACAGATCCAGCTAGATCTAGTGTCTCTATTATATTATGACAGACCAACTAAATATACTGTCTCTATTATATTATGACAGACCAGGTAGATCTACTGTCTCTATTATATTTTGACAGACCAGCTAGATCTAGTGTCTCTATTATATTATGACAGACCAGGTAAATCTACTGTCTCTATTATATTTTGACAGACCAGGTAGATCTAGTGTCTCTATTATATTATGACAGACCAACTAAATATACTGTCTCTATTATATTATGACAGACCAGGTAGATATACTGTCTCTATTATATTATGACAGACCAGCTAAATCTACTGTCTCTATGTCTCTATTATAAAAATGACAGACCAGCAAAATCTACTGTCTCTATTCTCTATTATAAATGACTGACCAGCTAGATCTACTGTCTATATTATATTTTGACAGACCATCTAGATCTACTGTCTATTATATTATGACAGGCCAGCTAGATCTACTGTCTCTATTGTATTATGACAGACCAGGTAGATCTACTGTCTCTATTATATTATGACAGACCAGCTAGATCTACTGTCTATATTATATTATGACTGACCAGCTAGATCTACTGTCTCTATTATATTATGACAGACCAGCTAGATCTACTGTCTCTATTATATTATTACAGACCAGGTAGATATACTGTCTCTATTGTATTATGACAGACCAGCTAAATCTACTGTCTCTATGTCTCTATTATGACAGGACAGACCAGCTAAATCTACAGTCTCTATGTCTCTATTATAAAATGACAGACCAGCTAGATCTACTGTCTCTATTATATTTTGACAGACCAGCTAGATCTACTGTCTATTATATTATGACAGGCCAGCTAGATCTACTGTCTCTATTATATTATGACAGACCAGCTAGATCTACTGTCTCTATGTTATTATTATGACAGGCCAGCTAGATCTACTGTCTCTATTGTATTATGACAGACCAGGTAGATCTACTGTCTCTATTATATTATGACACGCGACCACCACTACTGTCCCCCAGGGCTCTGTTCTAGGCCTCTCTATCTCGCTATACACCAAGTCACTTGGCTCTGATAACCTACATGGTCTCTATTCATTGCTATGACAGACACAGCCAGATCTATCTTCTATATTATATTCTGATGACCAGCTAGATCTATGTCTCTATGTCTATGACAGACCAGTGTAGATGACGGATCACCACCTTAAGCTGAACCAGCAAGACGGAGCTCCTCTTCCTCCCGGGGGAAGACAGCCCGTTCCATGATCTCGCCATCACGGTTGACAACCCATTGTGTCCTCCTCCCAGAGCGCTAAGAACCTTGGCGTGATCCTACAACACCCTGACAGACATCAGGCGGTCTCCCGTTCCTGTAGGTTCATGCTCTACAACATCCGCAGAGTACCTGACCCTGCCTCACACAGGAAGCGGCGCAGGTCCTAATCCAGCACTTGTCATCTACCGTCTTGATTATGACAGACCGCTGATGGCTACCGTGCCTATGCCATTAAACCCCTACAACTCATCCAGAATTATGACAGCCCGTCTGGTGTTCAACCTTCCTATTTCTTATGACAGACCAGCCCGCTCCTCCGCCTCTCTCCACTGGCTTCCAGTTAAGTCGCAGACCAGCTACAAGACCATGGTGCTCGCCTACGGAGCTGTGCAGGGGAACGGCACTCAGTACCTCCAGGCTCTGATCAGGCCCCACCCAAACAAGGGCACTGCGTTCATCCACCTCTGGCCTGCTAGCCTCCCTACCACTGTCTCTATTACAGTTCCCGCTCAGCCCAGTCAAAATCTACTGCTCTATTATATGGTGGAACAAACTCCTCACGACGCCAGGACATGAGTCAATCACCACCTTCCGGAGACACCTGAAACCCCACCTCTTCAAGGAATACCTAGGACAGGGTAAGTAAGGGGTAATCCTTCTGTCTCCCCCAACAAGATTTAGATGCCAGTGGCAAATCCACTGGTGTGTCATAAGTGTATGCACCAATTTGTAAGTCTAGTGTCTCTGGATTATATGCTGAAATGACTTAAATGTAAATGTAAATGACAGACCAGCTAGATCTACTGTCTATATTATATTATGACAGACCAGCTAGATCTACTGTGTCTATTATATTATGACAGACCAGCTAGATCTACTATCTCTATTATATTATGACAGACCAGCTAGATCTACTGTCTCTATTATATTATGACAGACCAACTAAATATACTGTCTCTATTATATTATGACAGACCAGGTAGATCTACTGTTTCTATTATATTTTGACAGACCAGGTAGATCTACTGTCTCTATTATATTATGACAGACCAGCTAGTCTCTATTATATTATGACAGACCAGCTAGATCTACTATCTATATTATATTATGACAGACCAGCAAGATCTAGTGTCTCTATTATATTATGACAGACCAACTAAATATACTGTCTCTATTATATTTTGACAGACCAGGTAGATCTACTGTCTCTATTATATTATGACAGACCAGCCAGATCTACTGTCTGTATTGTATTTTGACAGACCAGCTAGATCTACTGTCTCTATTATATTATGACAGACCAGCTAGATCTACTGTCTATATTATATTTGACAGACCAGCAGATCTACTGTCTCTATTATATTATGACAGACCAGCTAGATCTACTGTCTCTGTTATAACATGACAGACCAGCTAAATCTACTGTCTCTATATTATGTTATGAAAGACCAGCAAATCTACTGTCTCTACAGTAGATCTAGCTGGTCTGTTATAATATAATAGAGACAGTAGATCTAGCTGGTCTTTCATAATAATAGAGACACTAGATCTAGCTGGTCTGTCCTAATATAATAGAGACAGTAGATCTAGCTGGTCTGTCATAATATAATAGAGACAGTAGATCTACCTGGTCTGTCAAAATATAATAGAGACAGTAGATTTAGTTAGTCTGTCATAATATAATAGAGACACTAGATCTAGCTGGGTCTGTCATAATATAATAGAGATAGTAGATCTAGCTGGTCTGTCATAATACAATAGAAACAGTAGATCTAGCTGGTCTGTCATAATGTCATATTATAATAGAGACAATAGATCTAGCTGGTCTGTCATAATATAATAGAGACAGTAGATCTAGCTGGTCTGTCATATTATAATAGAGACAGTAGATATAGCTGGTCTGTCATATTATAATAGAGACAATTGATCTTGCTGGTCTGTCATAATACAATAGCAAGAATAGATCTAGCTGGTCTGTCATTTTATAATGGAGTCTGTATATCTACCTGGTCTCTCATAATATAATAGAGACAGTAGATCTAGCTGGTCTGTCATAGTACAATAGAGACAGTAGATCTAGCTGGTCTGTCATAATGAAATAGACAGTAGATCTAGCTGGTCTGTCATAATATAATAGACAGTAGATCTAGCTGGTCTGTCATAATATAATAAACACAGTAGATCTAGCTGGTCTGTCATAATATAATAGAGACAATATATCTACCTGGTCTGTCATAATATAATAGAGACAGTATATCGACCTGGTCTGTCATAATATAATAGACACAGTAGATCTAGCTGGTCTGTTATAATATAATAGAGACAGTAGATCTAGCTGGTCTGTCATAATACAATAGAGACAGTAGATCTAGCTGGTCTGTCATAATACAATAGAGACAGTAGATTTAGCTACTCTGTCATACCATAATAGAGACATAGAGACAGTAGATTTAACTGGTCTGTCATAATATAATAGAGACAGTATATCTACCTGGTCTGTCATTTTATAATAGACAGTAGATCTAGCTGGTCTGTCATAATATAATAGAGACAGTAGATCTAGCTGGTCTGTCATAATATAATAGAGACAGTAGATCTAGCTGGTCTGTCATAGTATAATAGGGACAGTAGATCTACCTGGTATGTCAAAATATAATAGAGACAGTAGATTTAGTTGGTCTGTCATAATATAATAGAGACACTAGATCTAGCTGGTCTGTCATAATATAATAGAGATAGTAGATCTAGCTGGTCTGTCATAATATAATAGAGACAGTAGTTCTAGCCGGTCTGTCATATTGTAATAGAGACAGTATATCGACCTGGTCTGTCATAATATAATAGAGACGGTATATCGACCTGGTCTGTCACAATACAGAAGAGACAGTAGATCTAGCTGGTCTGTCATAATACAAAATAGAGACAGTAGATCTAGCTGGTCTGTCATAATATAATAGAGACAGTAGATCTAGCTGGTCTGTCATAGTATAATAGGGACAGTAGATATACCTGGTCTGTCAAAATATAATAGAGACAGTAGATCTAGCTGGTCTGTCATAATATAATAGAGACAGTAGATCTAGCTGGTCTGTCATAATGTCATATTATAATAGAGACAATAGATCTAGCTCGTCTGTCATAATATAATAGAGACAGTAGATCTAGCTCGTCTGTCATATTATAATAGAGACAGTAGATCTAGCTGGTCTGTCATATTATAATAGAGACAATTGATCTAGCTCGTCTGTCATAATACAAAGGCGAGAATAGATCTAGCTGGTCTGTCATTTTATAATGGAGTCGGTATATCTACCTGGTCTCTCATAATATAATAGAGACAGTAGATCTAGCTGGTCTGTCATAATACAATAGAGACAGTAGATCTAGCTGGTCTGTCATAATATAATATAGATATTAGATCTAGCTGGTCTGTCATAATATAATAGAGACAGTATATCGACCTGGTCTGTCATAATACAGAAGAGAAAGTAGATCTAGCTGGTCTGTCATAATATAATAGACACAGTAGATCTAGCTGGTCTGTTATAATATAATAGAGACAGTAGATCTAGCTGGTCTGTCATAATACAATAGAGACAGTAGATCTAGCTGGTCTGTCATAATACAATAGAGACAGTAGATTTAGCTTGTCTGTCATAATATAATAGAGACAGTATATCTACCTGGTCTGTCATTTTATAATAGAGACAGTAGATCTAGCTGGTCTGTCATAATATAATAGAGACAGTAGATCTACCTGGTCTGTCAAAATATAATAGAGACAGTAGATTTAGTTGGTCTGTCATAATATAATAGAGACACTAGATCTAGCTGGTCTGTCATAATATAATAGAGATAGTAGATCTAGCTGGTCTGTCATAATACAATAGAGACAGTAGATCTAGCTGGTCTGTCATAATGTCATATTATAATTGAGACAATAGATCGAGCTGGTCTGTCATAATATAATAGAGACAGTAGATCTAGCCGGTCTGTCATATTATAATAGAGACAGTAGATCTAGCTGGTCTGTCATATTATAATAGTGACAATTGATCTAGCCGGTATGTCATAATACAATAGCGAGAATAGATCTAGCTGGTCTGTCATTTTATAATGGAGTCGGTATATCTACCTGGTCTCTCATAATATAATAGAGACAGTAGATCTAGCTGGTCTGTCATAATACAATAGAGACAGTAGATCTAGCTGGTCTGTCATAATAAAATAGACAGTATATCTAGCTGGTCTGTCATAATATAATAGACAGTAGATCTAGCTGGTCTGTCAAAATACAATAGAGATAGTAGATCTAGCTGGTCTGTCATATTATAATAGAGACAGTAGATATAGCTGGTCTGTCATATTATAATAGAGACAATTTATCTAGCTGGTCTGTCATAATATAATAGACAGTAGATCTAGCTGGTCTGTCATAATATAATAGACACAGTAGATCTAGCTGGTCTGTCATAATGTCATATTATAATAGAGACAATAGATCTAGCTGGTCTGTCATATTATAATAGAGACAATTGATCTAGCTCGTCTGTCATAATACAATAGCGAGAATAGATCTAGCTGGTCTGTCATTTTATAATGGAGTCGGTATATCTACCTGGTCTCTCATAATATAATAGAGACAGTAGATCTAGCTGGTCTGTCATAATACAATAGAGACAGTAGATCTAGCTGGTCTGTCATAATGAAATAGACAGTAGATCTAGCTGGTCTGTCATAATATAATAGACACAGTAGATCTAGCTGGTCTGTCATAATATAATAGAGACAGTATATCTACCTGCTCTGTCATAATATAATAGAGACAGTATATCGACCTGGTCTGTCATAATATAATAGAGACAGTATATCTACCTGGTCTGTCATAATACAGAAGAGAAAGTAGATCTAGCTGGTCTGTCATAATAAAATAGACAGTATATCTAGCTGGTCTGTCATAATATAATAGACAGTAGATCTAGCTGGTCTGTCATAATATAATAGACACAGTAGATCTGGCTGGTCTGTCATAATATAATAGAGACAGTATATCTACCTGGTCTGTCATAATATAATAGAGACAGTATATCGACCTGGTCTGTCATAATATAATAGAGACAGTATATCGACCTGGTCTGTCATAATACAGAAGAGACAATAGATCTAGCTGGTCTGTCATAATATAATAGACACAGTAGATCTAGCTGGTCTGTGATAATACAATAGAGATAGTAGATCTAGCTGGTCTGTCATAATACAATAGAGACAGTAGATTTAGCTGGTCTGTCATAGCATAATAGAGACATAGAGACAGTAGATTTAGCTGGTCTTTCATAATATAATAGAGACAGTATATCTACCTGGTCTGTCATTTTATAATAGAGACAGTAGATCTAGCTGGTCTGTCATAATATAATAGAGACCGTAGATCTAGCTGGTCTGTCATTTTATAATGGAGTCGGTATATCTACCTGGTCTCTCATAATATAATAGACAGTAGATCTAGCTGGTCTGTCATAATATAAAAGACACAGTAGATCTAGCTGGTCTGTCATAATATAATAGAGACAGTATATCTACCTGGTCTGTCATAATATAATAGAGACAGTATATCGACCTGGTCTGTCATAACATAATAGAGACAGTATATCGACCTGGTCTGTCATAATACAGAAGAGACAGTAGATCTAGCTGGTCTGTCATAATATAATAGACACAGTAGATCTAGCTGGTCTGTGATAATACAATAGAGATAGTAGATCTAGCTGGTCTGTCATAATACAATAGAGACAGTAGATTTAGCTGGTCTGTCATAGCATAATAGAGACATAGAGACAGTAGATTTAGCTGGTCTTTCATAATATAATAGAGACAGTATATCTACCTGGTCTGTCATTTTATAATAGAGACAGTAGATCTAGCTGGTCTGTCATAATATAATAGAGACCGTAGATCTAGCTGGTCTGTCATTTTATAATGGAGTCAGAATATCTACCTGGTCTCTCATAATATAATAGACAGTAGATCTAGCTGGTCTGTCATAATATAATAGACACAGTAGATCTGGCTGGTCTGTCATAATATAATAGAGACAGTATATCTACCTGGTCTGTCATAATATAATAGAGACAGTATATCGACCTGGTCTGTCATAATATAATAGAGACAGTATATCGACCTGGTCTGTCATAATACAGAAGAGACAGTAGATCTAGCTGGTCTGTCATAATATAATAGACACAGTAGATCTAGCTGGTCTGTGATAGTACAATAGAGATAGTAGATCTAGCTGGTCTGTCATAATATAATAGAGACAGTAGATCTAGCTGGTCTGTCATAATATAATAGAGACAGTATATCGACCTGGTCTGTCATAATACAGAAGAGACAGTAGATCTAGCTGGTCTGTCATAATATAATAGAGACAGTATATCGACCTGGTCTGTCATAATATAATAGAGACAGTATATCGACCTGGTCTGTCATAATAGAGAAGAGACAGTAGATCTAGCTGGTCTGTCATAATATAATAGAGACAGTAGATCTACCTGGTCTGTCATAATATAATAGAGACAGTATATCTACCTGGTCTGTCATAATATAATAGAGACAGTATATTGACCTGGTCTGTCATAATATAATAGAGACAGTATATCGACCTGGTCTGTCATAATACAGAAGAGACAGTAGATCTAGCTGGTCTGTCATAATATAATAGACACAGTAGATCTAGCTGGTCTGTGATAGTACAATAGAGATAGTAGATCTAGCTGGTCTGTCATAATATAATAGAGACAGTATATCGACCTGGTCTGTCATAATATAATAGAGACAGTATATCGACCTGGTCTGTCATAATACAGAAGAGACAGTAGATCTAGCTGGTCTGTCATAATATAATAGACACAGTAGATCTAGCTGGTCTGTGATAATACAATAGAGATAGTAGATCTAGCTGGTCTGTCATAATACAATAGAGACAGTAGATTTAGCTGGTCTGTCATAGCATAATAGAGACATAGAGACAGTAGATTTAGCTGGTCTTTCATAATATAATAGAGACAGTATATCTACCTGGTCTGTCATTTTATAATAGAGACAGTAGATCTAGCTGGTCTGTCATAATATAATAGAGACCGTAGATCTAGCTGGTCTGTCATAATATAATAGAGACAGTAGATCTAGCTGGTCTGTCATAGTATAATAGGGACAGTAGATCTACCTGGTCTGTCAAAATATAATAGAGACAGTAGATCTAGCTGGTCTGTCATAATATAATAGAGACAGTAGATCTACCTGGTCTGTCAAAATATAATAGAGACAGTAGATTTAGTTGGTCTGTCATAATATAATAGAGACAGTAGATTTAGTTGGTCTGTCATAATATAATAGAGACAGTAGATATAGCTGGTCTGTCATATTATAATAGAGACAATTTATCTAGCTGGTCTGTCATAATACAATAGCGAGAATAGATCTAGCTGGTCTGTCATTTTATAATGGAGTCTGTATATCTACCTGGTCTCTCATAATATAATAGAGACAGTAGATCTAGCTGGTCTGTCATAATACAATAGAGACAGTAGATCTAGCTGGTCTGTCATAATACAATAGAGACAGTAGATTTAGCTGGTCTGTCATACCATAATAGAGACATAGAGACAGTAGATCTAGCTGGTCTGTCATAATATAATAGAGACAGTAGATCTAGCTGGTCTGTCATAGTATAATAGGGACAGTAGATCTAGCTGGTCTGTCATAATGTCATATTATAATTGAGACAATAGATCTAGCTGGTCTGTCATAATATAATAGAGACAGTAGATCTAGCCGGTCTGTCATATTATAATAGAGACAGTAGATCTAGCTGGTCTGTCATATTATAATTGAGACAATTGATCTAGCTGGTCTGTCATAATACAATAGCGAGAATAGATCTAGCTGGTCTGTCATTTTATAATGGAGTCGGTATATCTACCTGGTCTCTCATAATATAATAGAGACAGTAGATCTAGCTGGTCTGTCATAATACAATAGAGACAGTAGATCTAGCTGGTCTGTCATAATAAAATAGACAGTATATCTAGCTGGTCTGTCATAATATAATAGACAGTAGATCTAGCTGGTCTGTCATAATATAATAGACACAGTAGGTCTGGCTGGTCTGTCATAATATAATAGAGACAGTATATCTACCGGGTCTGTCATAATATAATAGAGACAGTATATCGACCTGGTCTGTCATAATATAATAGAGACAGTATATCGACCTGGTCTGTCATAATACAGAAGAGACAGTAGATCTAGCTGGTCTGTCATAATATAATAGACACAGTAGATCTAGCTGGTCTGTTATAATATAATAGAGACAGTAGATCTAGCTGGTCTGTCATAATACAATAGAGACAGTAGATCTAGCTGGTCTGTCATAATACAATAGAGACAGTAGATTTAGTTGCTCTGTCATACCATAATAGAGACATAGAGACAGTAGATTTAGCTGCTCTGTCATACCATAATAGAGACAGAGAGACAGTAGATTTAGCTGGTCTGTCATAATATAATTGAGACAATAGATCTAGCTGGTCTGTCATAATATAATAGAGACAGTAGATCTAGCCGGTCTGTCATATTATAATAGAGACAGTAGATCTAGCTGGTCTGTCATATTATAATAGAGACAATTGATCTAGCTGGTCTGTCATAATACAATAGCGAGAATAGATGTAGCTGGTCTGTCATTTTATAATGGAGTCGGTATATCTACCTGGTCTCTCATAATATAATAGAGACAGTAGATCTAGCTGGTCTGTCATAATACAATAGAGACAGAAGATCTAGCTGGTCTGTCCTAATATAATAGACAGTAGATCTACCTGGTCTGTCATAATATAATAGACACAGTAGATCTGGCTGGTCTGTCAAAATATAATAGAGACAGTAGATTTAGTTGGTCTGTCATAATATAATAGAGACACTAGATCTAGCTGGTCTGTCATAATATAATAGAGATAGTAGATCTAGCTGGTCTGTCATAATACAATAGAGACAGTAGATATAGCTGGTCTGTCATTTTATAATAGAGACAGTAGATCTAGCTGGTCTGTCATAATATAATAGAGACAGTAGATCTAGCTTGTCTGTCATAATACAATAGAGACAGTAGATTTAGTTGCTCTGTCATACCATAATAGAGACATAGAGACAGTAGATTTAGCTGCTCTGTCATACCATAATAGAGACAGAGAGACAGTAGATTTAGCTGGTCTGTCATAATATAATAGAGACAGTAGATCTAGCTGGTCTGTCATAATGCAATAGAGACAGTAGATCTAGCTTGTCTGTCATAATACAATAGAGACAGTAGATTTAGTTGCTCTGTCATACCATAATAGAGACATAGAGACAGTAGATTTAGCTGCTCTGTCATACCATAATAGAGACAGAGAGACAGTAGATTTAGCTGGTCTGTCATAATATAATAGAGACAGTAGATCTAGCTGGTCTGTCATAATAGAGACAGTAGATCTAGCTGGTCTGTCATAGTATAATAGGGACAGTAGATCTAGCTGGTCTGTCATAATGTCATATTATAATTGAGACAATAGATCTAGCTGGTCTGTCATAAAATAATAGAGACAGTAGATCTAGCCGGTCTGTCATATTATAATAGAGACAGTAGATCTAGCTGGTCTGTCATATTATAATAGAGACAATTGATCTAGCTGGTCTGTCATAATACAATAGCGAGAATAGATCTAGCTGGTCTGTCATTTTATAATGGAGTCGGTATATCTACCTGGTCTCTCATAATATAATAGAGACAGTAGATCTAGCTTGTCTGTCATAATACAATAGAGACAGTAGATCTAGCTGGTCTGTCATAATATAATAGACAGTAGATCTAGCTGGTCTGTCATAATATAATAGACACAGTAGATCTGGCTGGTCTGTCATAATATAATAGAGACAGTAGATCTACCTGGTCTGTCAAAATATAATAGAGACAGTAGATTTAGTTGGTCTGTCATAATATAATAGAGACACTAGATCTAGCTGGTCTGTCATAATATAATAGAGATAGTAGATCTAGCCGGTCTGTCATAATACAATAGAGACAGTAGATTTTGCTGGTCTGTCATAATGTCATATTATAATAGAGACAATAGATCTAGCTGGTCTGTCATAATATAATAGAGACAGTAGATCTAGCTGGTCTGTCATAGTATAATAGGGACAGTAGATCTACCTGGTCTGTCAAAATATAATAGAGACAGTAGATTTAGCTGGTCTGTCATAATATAATAGAGACACTAGATCTAGCTGGTCTGTCATAATATAATAGAGATAGTAGATCTAGCTGGTCTGTCATAATATAATAGAGATAGTAGATCTAGCTGGTCTGTCATAATACAATAGAGACAATAGATCTAGCTGGTCTGTCATAATATAATAGAGACAGTAGATCTAGCCGGTCTGTCATATTATAATAGAGACAATAGATCTAGCTGGTCTGTCATATTATAATAGAGACAATTGATCTAGCTGGTCTGTCATAATACAATAGCGAGAATAGATCTAGCTGGTCTGTCATTTTATAATGGAGTCGGTATATCTACCTGGTCTCTCATAATATAATAGAGACAGTAGATCTAGCTGGTCTGTCATAATACAATAGAGACAGTAGATCTAGCTGGTCTGTCATAATAAAATAGACAGTAGATCTAGCTGGTCTGTCATAATACAATAGAGACAGTAGATTTAGCTGCTCTGTCATACCATAATAGAGACATAGAGACAGTAGTTTTAGCTGGTCTGTCATTTTATAATAGAGACAGTATATCTAGCTGGTCTGTCATAATATAATAGAGACAGTAGATCTAGCTGGTCTGTCATAATATAATAGAGACAGTATATCTACCTGGTCTGTAATTTTATAATAGAGACAGTAGATCTAGCTGGTCTGTCATAATATAATAGAGACAGTAGATCTAGCTGGTCTGTCATAGTATAATAGGGACAGTAGATCTACCTGGTCTGTCAAAATATAATAGAGACAGTAGATCTAGCTGGTCTGTCATAATATAATAGAGACAGTAGATCTACCTGGTCTGTCAAAATATAATAGAGACAGTAGATCTAGCTGGTCTGTGATAATATAATAGAGACATAGAGACAGTAGATTTAGCTGCTCTGTCATACCATAATAGAGACATAGAGACAGTAGATTTAGCTGGTCTGTCATAATATAATAGAGACAGTATATCTACCTGGTCTGTCATTTTATAATAGAGACAGTAGATCTAGCTGGTCTGTCATAATATAATAGAGACAGTAGATCTAGCTGGTCTGTCATAATATAATAGAGACAGTATATCTAGCTGGTCTGTCATATTATAATAGAGACAGTAGATCTAGCTGGTCTGTCATAATATAATAGAGCCACTAGATCTAGCTGGTCTGTCATAATATAATAGAGACAGTATATCTACCTGGTCTGTCATAATATAATAGAGACAGTATATCGACCTGGTCTGTCATAATACAGAAGAGACAGTAGATCTAGCTGGTCTGTCATAATATAATAGAGACAGTAGATCTAGCTGGTCTGTCATAATATAATAGAGACAGTAGATCTAGCTGGTCTGTCATAGTATATTAGGGACAGTAGATCTACCTGGTCTGTCAAAATATAATAGAGACAGTAGATCTAGCTGGTCTGTCATAATATAATAGAGACAGTAGATCTACCTGGTCTGGCAAAATATAATAGAGCCACTAGATCTAGCTGGTCTGTCATAATATAATAGAGACAGTATATCTACCTGGTCTGTCATAATATAATAGAGACAGTATATCGACATGGTCTGTCATAATATAATAGAGACAGTATATCGACCTGGTCTGTCATAATACAGAAGAGACAGTAGATCTAGCTGGTCTGTCATAATATAATAGACACAGTAGATCTAGCTGGTCTGTCATAATACAATAGCGAGAATAGATCTAGCTGGTCTGTCATTTTATAATGGAGTCGGTATATCTACCTGGTCTCTCATAATATAATAGAGACAGTAGATCTAGCTGGTCTGTCATAATACAATAGAGACAGTAGATCTAGCTGGTCTGTCATAATATAATAGAGACAGTAGATCTAGCTGGTCTGTCATAATATAATAGAGACAGTAGATTTAGTTGGTCTGTCATAATATAATAGAGACACTAGATCTAGCTGGTCTGTCATAATATAATAGAGATAGTAGATCTAGCTGGTCTGTCATAATACAATAGAGACAGTAGATCTAGCTGGTCTGTCATAATGTCATATTATAATAGAGACAATAGATCTAGCTGGTCTGTCATAATATAATAGAGACAGTAGATCTAGCTGGTCTGTCATAGTATAATAGGGACAGTAGATCTACCTGGTCTGTCAAAATATAATAGAGACAGTAGATCTAGCTGGTCTGTCATAATATAATAGAGACAGTAGATCTAGCTGGTCTGTCATAATATAATAGAGATAGTAGATCTAGCTGGTCTGTCATAATATAATAGAGATAGTAGATCTAGCTGGTCTGTCATAATACAATAGAGACAATAGATCTAGCTGGTCTGTCATAATATAATAGAGATAGTAGATCTAGCTGGTCTGTCATATTATAATAGAGACAATAGATCTAGCTGGTCTGTCATATTATAATAGAGACAATTGATCTAGCTGGTCTGTCATAATACAATAGCGAGAATAGATCTAGCTGGTCTGTCATTTTATAATGGAGTCGGTATATCTACCTGGTCTCTCATAATATAATAGAGACAGTAGATCTAGCTGGTCTGTCATAATACAATAGAGACAGTAGATCTAGCTGGTCTGTCATAATACAATAGAGACAGTAGATATAGCTGGTCTGTCATAATAGAATAGAGACAGTAGATCTAGCTGCTCTGTCATAATATAATAGAGACATAGAGACAGTAGATTTAGCTGGTCTGTCATATTATAATAGAGACAGTAGATCTAGCTGGTCTGTCATAATATAATAGAGACAGTAGATCTAGCTGGTCTGTCATAATATAATAGAGACAGTATATCTACCTGGTCTGTCATTTTATAATAGAGACAGTAGATCTAGCTGGTCTGTCATAATATAATAGAGACAGTAGATCTAGCTGGTCTGTCATAATATAATAGAGACAGTAGATCTACCTGGTCTGTCAAAATATAATAGAGACAGTAGATCTAGCTGGTCTGTCATAATACAATAGAGACAGTAGATTTAGCTGCTCTGTCATACCATAATAGAGACATAGAGACAGTAGATTTAGCTGGTCTGTCATAATATAATAGAGACAGTATATCTACCTGGTCTGTCATTTTATAATAGAGACAGTAGATCTAGCTGGTCTGTCATAATATAATAGAGACAGTAGATCTAGCTGGTCTGTCATAATATAATAGAGACAGTATATCTACCTGGTCTGTCATTTTATAATAGAGACAGTAGATCTAGCTGGTCTGTCATAATATAATAGAGCCACTAGATCTAGCTGGTCTGTCATAATATAATAGAGACAGTAGATCTAGCTGGTCTGTCATAATATAATAGAGACAGTATATCGACCTGGTCTGTCATAATACAGAAGAGACAGTAGATCTAGCTGATCTGTCATAATATAATAGAGACAGTAGATCTAGCTGGTCTGTCATAATATAATAGAGACAGTAGATCTAGCTGGTCTGTCATAGTATAATAGGGACAGTAGATCTACCTGGTCTGTCAAAATATAATAGAGACAGTAGATCTAGCTGGTCTGTCATAATATAATAGAGACAGTAGATCTACCTGGTCTGTCAAAATATAATAGAGACAGTAGATTTAGTTGGTCTGTCATAATATAATAGAGCCACTAGATCTAGCTGGTCTGTCATAATATAATAGAGACAGTATATCTACCTGGTCTGTCATAATATAATAGAGACAGTATATCGACCTGGTCTGTCATAATACAGAAGAGACAGTAGATCTAGCTGGTCTGTCATAATATAATAGACACAGTAGATCTAGCTGGTCTGTTATAATATAATAGAGACAGTAGATCTAGCTGGTCTGTCATAATACAATAGAGACAGTAGATCTAGCTGGTCTGTCATAATACAATAGAGACAGTAGATTTAGCTGCTCTGTCATACCATAATAGAGAAATAGAGACAGTAGATCTAGCTGGTCTGTCATAATATAATAGAGACAGTAGATCTAGCTGGTCTGTCATAATATAATAGAGACAGTAGATCTAGCTGGTCTGTCATAGTATAATAGGGACAGTAGATCTACCTGGTCTGTCATTTTATAATAGAGACAGTAGATCTAGCTGGTCTGTCATAAAATAATAGAGACAGTAGATCTAGCCGGTCTGTCATATTATAATAGAGACAGTAGATCTAGCTGGTCTGTCATATTATAATAGAGACAATTGATCTAGCTGGTCTGTCATAATTCAATAGAGAATAGATCTAGCTGGTCTGTCATTTTATAATGGAGTCGGTATATCTACCTGGTCTCTCATAATATAATAGAGACAGTAGATCTAGCTGGTCTGTCATAATATAATAGAGACAGTAGATCTAGCTGGTCTGTCATAATATAATAGACAGTAGATCTAGCTGGTCTGTCATAATATAATAGACACAGTAGATCTGCCTGGTCTGTCAAAATATAATAGAGACAGTAGATTTAGTTGGTCTGTCATAATATAATAGAGACACTAGATCTAGCTGGTCTGTCATAATATAATAGAGATAGTAGATCTAGCTGGTCTGTCATAATACAATAGAGACAGTAGGTTTTGCTGGTCTGTCATAATGTCATATTATAATAGAGACAATAGATCTAGCTGGTCTGTCATAATATAATACAGACAGTAGATCTAGCTGGTCTGTCATAATACAATAGAGACAGTAGATTTAGTTGCTCTGTCATACCATAATAGAGACATAGAGACAGTAGATTTAGCTGCTCTGTCATACCATAATAGAGACAGAGAGACAGTAGATTTAGCTGGTCTGTCATAATATAATAGACAGTAGATCTAGCTGGTCTGTCATAATAGAGACAGTAGATCTAGCTGGTCTGTCATAGTATAATAGGGACAGTAGATCTAGCTGGTCTGTCATAATGTCATATTATAATTGAGACAATAGATCTAGCTGGTCTGTCATAAAATAATAGACACAGTAGATCTAGCTGGTCTGTCATATTATAATAGAGACAGTAGATCTAGCTGGTCTGTCATATTATAATAGAGACAATTGATCTAGCTGGTCTGTCATAATACAATAGCGAGAATAGATCTAGCTGGTCTGTCATTTTATAATGGAGTCGGTATATCTACCTGGTCTCTCATAATATAATAGAGACAGTAGATCTAGCTGGTCTGTCATAATACAATAGAGACAGTAGATCTAGCTGGTCTGTCATAATATAATAGACAGTAGATCTAGCTGGTCTGTCATAATATAATAGACACAGTAGATCTGGCTGGTCTGTCATAATATAATAGAGACAGTAGATCTACCTGGTCTGTCAAAATATAATAGAGACAGTAGATTTAGTTGGTCTGTCATAATATAATAGAGACACTAGATCTAGCTGGTCTGTCATAATATAATAGAGATAGTAGATCTAGCCGGTCTGTCATAATACAATAGAGACAGTAGATTTTGCTGGTCTGTCATAATGTCATATTATAATAGAGACAATAGATCTAGCTGGTCTGTCATAATATAATAGAGACAGTAGATCTAGCTGGTCTGTCATAGTATAATAGGGACAGTAGATCTACCTGGTCTGTCAAAATATAATAGAGACAGTAGATCTAGCTGGTCTGTCATAATATAATAGAGACACTAGATCTAGCTGGTCTGTCATAATATAATAGAGATAGTAGATCTAGCTGGTCTGTCATAATATAATAGAGATAGTAGATCTAGCTGGTCTGTCATAATACAATAGAGACAATAGATCTAGCTGGTCTGTCATAATATAATAGAGACAGTAGATCTAGCCGGTCTGTCATATTATAATAGAGACAATAGATCTAGCTGGTCTGTCATATTATAATAGAGACAATTGATCTAGCTGGTCTGTCATAATACAATAGCGAGAATAGATCTAGCTGGTCTGTCATTTTATAATGGAGTCGGTATAAATAAATATAAATATATGCCATTTAGCAGACGCTTTTATCCAAAGCGACTTACAGTCATGTGTGCATACATTCTACGTATGGGTGGTCCCTGAATCGAACCCACTACCCTGGCGTTACAAGCGGTCATGCTCTACCAACTGAGCTACAGAAGGACCAGAGGTCTCTCATAATATAATAGAGACAGTAGATCTAGCTGGTCTGTCATAATACAATAGAGACAGTAGATCTAGCTGGTCTGTCATAATACAATAGAGACAGTAGATCTAGCTGGTCTGTCATAATACAATAGAGACAGTAGATTTAGCTGCTCTGTCATACCATAATAGAGACATAGAGACAGTAGTTTTAGCTGGTCTGTCATTTTATAATAGAGACAGTAGATCTAGCTGGTCTGTCATAATATAATAGAGACAGTAGATCTAGCTGGTCTGTCATAATATAATAGAGACAGTATATCTACCTGGTCTGTCATTTTATAATAGAGACAGTAGATCTAGCTGGTCTGTCATAGTATAATAGGGACAGTAGATCTACCTGGTCTGTCAACATATAATAGAGACAGTAGATCTAGCTGGTCTGTCATAATATAATAGAGACAGTAGATCTAGCTGGTCTGTCATAATACAATAGAGACATAGAGAGAGTAGATCTAGCTGGTCTGTCATAGTACAATAGAGACATAGAGAGAGTAGATCTAGCTGGTCTGTCATAATATAATAGAGACAGTAGATCTACCTGGTCTGTCATATTATAATAGAGACAATAGATCTAGCTGGTCTGTCATATTATAATAGAGACAATTGATCTAGCTGGTCTGTCATAATACAATAGCGAGAATAGATCTAGCTGGTCTGTCATTTTATAATGGAGTCGGTATAAATAAATATAAATATATGCCATTTAGCAGACGCTTTTATCAAAGCGACTTACAGTCATGTGTGCATACATTCTACGTATGGGTGGTCCCGGGAATCGAACCCACTACCCTGGCGTTACAAGCGCCATGCTCTACCAACTGAGCTACAGAAGGACCAGAGGTCTCTCATAATATAATAGAGACAGTAGATCTAGCTGGTCTGTCATAATACAATAGAGACAGTAGATCTAGCTGGTCTGTCATAATACAATAGAGACAGTAGATCTAGCTGGTCTGTCATAATACAATAGAGACAGTAGATTTAGCTGCTCTGTCATACCATAATAGAGACATAGAGACAGTAGTTTTAGCTGGTCTGTCATTTTATAATAGAGACAGTAGATCTAGCTGGTCTGTCATAATATAATAGAGACAGTAGATCTAGCTGGTCTGTCATAATATAATAGAGACAGTATATCTACCTGGTCTGTCATTTTATAATAGAGACAGTAGATCTAGCTGGTCTGTCATAGTATAATAGGGACAGTAGATCTACCTGGTCTGTCAACATATAATAGAGACAGTAGATCTAGCTGGTCTGTCATAATATAATAGAGACAGTAGATCTAGCTGGTCTGTCATAATACAATAGAGACATAGAGAGAGTAGATCTAGCTGGTCTGTCATAGTACAATAGAGACATAGAGAGAGTAGATCTAGCTGGTCTGTCATAATATAATAGAGACAGTAGATCTACCTGGTCTGTCAAAATATAATAGAGACAGTAGATCAAGCTGGTCTGTCATAATACAATAGAGACAGTAGATTTAGCTGCTCTGTCATACCATAATAGAGACATAGAGACAGTAGATTTAGCTGGTCTGTCATAATATAATAGAGACAGTATATCTACCTGGTCTATCATTTTATAATAGAGACAGTAGATCTAGCTGGTCTGTCATAATATAATAGAGACAGTAGATCTAGCTGGTCTGTCATAATATAATAGAGACAGTATATCTACCTGGTCTGTCATTTTTATAATAGAGACAGTAGATCTAGCTGGTCTGTCATAATATAATAGAGCCACTAGATCTAGCTGGTCTGTCATAATATAATAGAGACAGTAGATCTAGCTGGTCTGTCATAATATAATAGAGACAGTATATCGACCTGGTCTGTCATAATACAGAAGAGACAGTAGATCTAGCTGGTCTGTCATAATATAATAGAGACAGTAGATCTAGCTGGTCTGTCATAATATAATAGAGACAGTAGATCTAGCTGGTCTGTCATAGTATAATAGGGACAGTAGATCTACCTGGTCTGTCAAAATATAATAGAGACAGTAGATCTAGCTGGTCTGTCATAATATAATAGAGACAGTAGATCTACCTGGTCTGTCAAAATATAATAGAGACAGTAGATTTAGTTGGTCTGTCATAATATAATAGAGCCACTAGATCTAGCTGGTCTGTCATAATATAATAGAGACAGTATATCGACCTGGTCTGTCATAATACAGAAGAGACAGTAGATCTAGCTGGTCTGTCATAATATAATAGACACAGTAGATCTAGCTGGTCTGTTATAATATAATAGAGACAGTAGATCTAGCTGGTCTGTCATAATACAATAGAGACAGTAGATCTAGCTGGTCTGTCATAATACAATAGAGACAGTAGATTTAGCTGCTCTGTCATACCATAATAGAGAAATAGAGACAGTAGATTTAGCTGGTCTGTCATAATATAATAGAGACAGTAGATCTAGCTGGTCTGTCATAATATAATAGAGACAGTAGATCTAGCTGGTCTGTCATAGTATAATAGGGACAGTAGATCTACCTGGTCTGTCATTTTATAATAGAGACAGTAGATCTAGCTGGTCTGTCATAATATAATAGAGACAGTAGATCTAGCTGGTCTGTCATAATATAATAGAGACAGTAGATCTAGCTGGTCTGTCATAGTATAATAGGGACAGTAGATCTACCTGGTCTGTCAAAATATAATAGAGACAGTAGATCTAGCTGGTCTGTCATAATACAATAGAGACAGTAGATCTAGCTGGTCTGTCATATTATAATAGAGACAGTAGATATAGCTGGTCTGTCATATTATAATAGAGACAATTTATCTAGCTGGTCTGTCATAATACAATAGCGAGAATAGATCTAGCTGGTCTGTCATTTTATAATGGAGTCTGTATATCTACCTGGTCTCTCATAATATAATAGAGACAGTAGATCTAGCTGGTCTGTCATAATACAATAGCGAGAATAGATCTGGCTGGTCTGTCATAATAAAATAGAGACAGTAGATTTAGCTGGTCTGTCATACCATAATAGAGACATAGAGACAATATATTTAGCTGGTCTGTCATAATATAATAGAGACAGTATATCTATCTGGTCTGTCATTTTATAATAGAGACAGTAGATCTAGCTGGTCTGTCATAATATAATAGAGACAGTAGATCTAGCTGGTCTGTCATAGTATAATAGGGACAGTAGATCTAGCTGGTCTGTCATAATGTCATATTATAATAGAGACAGTAGATCTAGCTGGTCTGTCATAATATAATAGAGACAGTAGATCTAGCTGGTCTGTCATATTATAATAGAGACAATTTATCTAGCTGGTCTGTCATAATACAATAGCGAGAATAGATCTAGCTGGTCTGTCATTTTATAATGGAGTCGGTATATCTACCTGGTCTGTCAAAATATAATAGAGACAGTAGATTTAGTTGGTCTGTCATAATATAATAGAGACACTAGATCTAGCTGTTCTGTCATAATACAATAGAGACAGTAGATCTAGCTGGTCTGTCATAATATAATAGAGACAGTAGATCTAGCTGGTCTGTCATAATATAATAGACAGTAGATCTAGCTGGTCTGTCATAATATAATAGAGACAGTAGATCTAGCTGGTCTGTCATAGTATAATAGGGACAGTAGATCTAACTGGTCTGTCAAAATATAATAGAGACAGTAGATCTAGCTGGTCTGTCATAATATAATAGAGACAGTAGATCGACCTGGTCTGTCATAATACAATAGAGACAGTAGATCTAGCTGGTCTGTCATAATACAATAGAGACAGTAGATTTAGCTGCTCTGTCATACCATAATAGAGACATAGAGACAGTAGATTTAGCTGGTCTGTCGTAATATAATAGAGACAGTAGATCTAGCTGGTCTGTCATAATATAATAGAGACAGTAGATCTAGCTGGTCTGTCATAGTATAATAGGGACAGTAGATCTACCTGGTCTGTCATTTTATAATAGAGACAGTAGATCTAGCTGGTCTGTCATAATATAATAGAGACAGTAGATCTAGCTGGTCTGTCATAATATAATAGAGACAGTAGATCTAGCTGGTCTGTCATAGTATAATAGGGACAGTAGATCTACCTGGTCTGTCAAAATATAATAGAGACAGTAGATCTAGCTGGTCTGTCATAATACAATAGAGACAGTAGATCTAGCTGGTCTGTCATATTATAATAGAGACAGTAGATATAGCTGGTCTGTCATATTATAATAGAGACAATTTATCTAGCTGGTCTGTCATAATACAATAGCGAGAATAGATCTGGCTGGTCTGTCATAATAAAATAGAGACAGTAGATTTAGCTGGTCTGTCATACCATAATAGAGACATAGAGACAATAGATTTAGCTGGTCTGTCATAATATAATAGAGACAGTATATCTATCTGGTCTGTCATTTTATAATAGAGACAGTAGATCTAGCTGGTCTGTCATAATATAATAGAGACAGTAGATCTAGCTGGTCTGTCATAGTATAATAGGGACAGTAGATCTAGCTGGTCTGTCATAATGTCATATTATAATTGAGACAATAGATCTAGCTGGTCTGTCATAATATAATAGAGACAGTAGATCTTGCTGGTCTGTCATATTATAATTGAGACAATTGATCTAGCTGGTCTGTCATAATACAATAGCGAGAATAGATCTACCTGGTCTCTCATTTTATAATGGAGTCGGTATATCTACCTGGTCTCTCATAATATAATAGAGACAGTAGATCTAGCTGGTCTGTCATAATACAATAGAGACAGTAGATCTAGCTGGTCTGTCATAATAAAATAGACAGTATATCTAGCTGGTCTGTCATAATATAATAGACAGTAGATCTAGCTGGTCTGTCATAATATAATAGACACAGTAGATCTAGCTGGTCTGTCATAATATAATAGAGACAGTAGATCTACCTGGTCTGTCAAAATATAATAGAGACAGTAGATTTAGTTGGTCTGTCATAATATAATAGAGACACTAGATCTAGCTGATCTGTCATAATACAATAGGGATAGTAGATCTAGCTGGTCTGTCATAATACAATAGAGACAGTAGATCTAGCTGGTCTGTCATAATGTCATATTATAATAGAGACAATAGATCTAGCTGGTCTGTCATAATATAATAGAGACAGTAGATCTAGCTGGTCTGTCATAGTATAATAGGGACAGTAGATCTAACTGGTCTGTCAAAATATAATAGAGACAGTAGATCTAGCTGGTCTGTCATAATATAATAGAGACAGTAGATCGACCTGGTCTGTCATAATACAATAGAGACAGTAGATCTAGCTGGTCTGTCATAATACAATAGAGACAGTAGATTTAGCTGCTCTGTCATACCATAATAGATACATAGAGACAGTAGATTTAGCTGGTCTGTCGTAATATAATAGAGACAGTAGATCTAGCTGGTCTGTCATAATATAATAGAGACAGTAGATCTAGCTGGTCTGTCATATAATATAATAGCTGGTCTGGACAGTAGATCTAGCTGGTCTGGTATAATAGCATAATAGGACTATATCTAGCTGGTCTGTCATAATATAATTATATAATAGAGACAGTAGATCTAGCTGGTCTGTCATAATATAATAGAGACAGTAGAGCTGGTCTGTCTAAAGATACAGTAGATCTTGGTCTGTCATAATATAATAGATAGAGACAGTAGATCTAGCTGGTCTGTCAGTAGATAGTCATATTATAATAGTAGATAGCTGGTCTGTCATAATATAATAGGACAGTAGAGCTGGTCTGTCATAGTATAATAGGACAGTAGATCTACCTGGTCTGTCAAAATATAATAGAGACAGTAGATCTAGCTGGTCTGTCATAATACAATAGAGACAGTAGATCTAGCTGGTCTGTCATATTATAATAGAGACAGTAGATATAGCTGGTCTGTCATAGTATAATAGAGACAATTTATCTAGCTGGTCTGTCATAATACAATAGCGAGAATAGATCTGGCTGGTCTGTCATAATAAAATAGAGACAGTAGATTTAGCTGGTCTGTCATACCATAATAGAGACATAGAGACAATAGATTTAGCTGGTCTGTCATAATATAATAGAGACAGTATATCTATCTGGTCTGTCATTTTATAATAGAGCCATAGATCTAGCTGGTCTGTCATAATATAATAGAGACAGTAGATCTAGCTGGTCTGTCATAGTATAATAGGGACAGTAGATCTAGCTGGTCTGTCATAATGTCATATTATAATTGAGACAATAGATCTAGCTGGTCTGTCATAATATAATAGAGACAGTAGATCTTGCTGGTCTGTCATATTATAATAGAGACAATTGATCTAGCTGGTCTGTCATAATACAATAGCGAGAATAGATCTAGCTGGTCTGTCATTTTATAATGGAGTCGGTATATCTACCTGGTCTCTCATAATATAATAGAGACAGTAGATCTAGCTGGTCTGCCATAATACAATAGAGACAGTAGATCTAGCTGGTCTGTCATAATAAAATATACAGTATATCTAGCTGGTCTGTCATAATATAATAGACAGTAGATCTAGCTGGTCTGTCATAATATAATAGACACAGTAGATCTGGCTGGTCTGTCATAATATAATAGAGACAGTAGATCTACCTGGTCTGTCAAAATATAATAGAGACAGTAGATTTAGTTGGTCTGTCATAATATAATAGAGACACTAGATCTAGCTGGTCTGTCATAATATAATAGAGATAGTAGATCTAGCTGGTCTGTCATAATACAATAGAGACAGTAGATCTAGCTGGTCTGTCATAATGTCATATTATAATAGAGACAATAGATCTAGCTGGTCTGTCATAATATAATAGAGACAGTAGATCTAGCTGGTCTGTCATAGTATAATAGGGACAGTAGATCTAACTGGTCTGTCAAAATATAATAGAGACAGTAGATCTAGCTGGTCTGTCATAATATAATAGAGACAGTAGATCGACCTGGTCTGTCATAATACAATAGAGACAGTAGATCTAGCTGGTCTGTCATAATACAATAGAGACAGTAGATTTAGCTGCTCTGTCATACCATAATAGAGACATAGAGACAGTAGATTTAGCTGGTCTGTCGTAATATAATAGAGACAGTAGATCTAGCTGGTCTGTCATAATATAATAGAGACAGTAGATCTAGCTGGTCTGTCATAGTATAATAGGGACAGTAGATCTACCTGGTCTGTCATTTTATAATAGAGACAGTAGATCTAGCTGGTCTGTCATAATATAATAGAGACAGTAGATCTAGCTGGTCTGTCATAATATAATAGAGACAGTAGATCTAGCTGGTCTGTCATAGTATAATAGGGACAGTAGATCTACCTGGTCTGTCAAAATATAATAGAGACAGTAGATCTAGCTGGTCTGTCATAATACAATAGAGACAGTAGATCTAGCTGGTCTGTCATATTATAATAGAGACAGTAGATATAGCTGGTCTGTCATATTATAATAGAGACAATTTATCTAGCTGGTCTGTCATAATACAATAGCGAGAATAGATCTGGCTGGTCTGTCATAATAAAATAGAGACAGTAGATTTAGCTGGTCTGTCATACCATAATAGAGACATAGAGACAATAGATTTAGCTGGTCTGTCATAATATAATAGAGACAGTATATCTATCTGGTCTGTCATTTTATAATAGAGACAGTAGATCTAGCTGGTCTGTCATAATATAATAGAGACAGTAGATCTAGCTGGTCTGTCATAGTATAATAGGGACAGTAGATCTAGCTGGTCTGTCATAATGTCATATTATAATAGAGACAATAGATCTAGCTGGTCTGTCATAATATAATAGGGACAGTAGATCTACCTGGTCTGTCAAAATATAATAGAGACAGTAGATCTAGCTGGTCTGTCATAATATAATAGAGACAGTAGATCTACCTGGTCTGTCCAAATATAATAGAGACAGTAGATTTAGTTGGTCTGTCATAATATAATAGAGACACTAGATCTAGCTGGTCTGTCATAATATAATAGAGATAGTAGATCTAGCTGGTCTGTCATAATACAATAGAGACAGTAGATCTAGCTGGTCTGTCATAATGTCATATTATAATTGAGACAATAGATCTAGCTGGTCTGTCATAATATAATAGAGACAGTAGATCTAGCCGGTCTGTCATATTATAATAGAGACAGTAGATCTAGCTGGTCTGTCATATTATAATAGAGACAATTGATCTAGCTGGTCTGTCATAATACAATAGCGAGAATAGATCTAGCTGGTCTGTCATTTTATAATGGAGTCGGTATATCTACCTGGTCTGTCATTTTATAATAGAGACAGTAGATCTAGCTGGTCTGTCATAATATAATAGAGACAGTAGATCTAGCTGGTCTGTCATAGTATAATAGAGACAGTATATCTACCTGGTCTGTCATTTTATAATAGAGACAGTAGATCTAGCTGGTCTGTCATAATATAATAGAGACCGTAGATCTAGCTGGTCTGTCATAATATAATAGAGACAGTAGATCTAGCTGGTCTGTCATAATATAATAGAGACAGTAGATCTAGCTGGTCTGTCATAGTATAATAGGGACAGTAGATGTACCTGGTCTGTCAAAATATAATAGAGACAGTAGATCTAGCTGGTCTGTCATAATATAATAGAGACAGTAGATCTACCTGGTCTGTCAAAATATAATAGAGACAGTAGATTTAGTTGGTCTGTCATAATATAATAGAGCCACTAGATCTAGCTGGTCTGTCATAATATAATAGAGACAGTATATCTACCTGGTCTGTCATAATATAATAGAGACAGTATATCGACATGGTCTGTCATAATATAATAGAGACAGTATATCGACCTGGTCTGTCATAATATAATAGACAGTAGATCTAGCTGGTCTGTCATAATATAATAGACACAGTAGATCTGGCTGGTCTGTCATAATATAATAGAGACAGTAGATCTACCTGGTCTGTCAAAATATAATAGAGACAGTAGATTTAGTTGGTCTGTCATAATATAATAGAGACACTAGATCTAGCTGGTCTGTCATAATATAATAGTGATAGTAGATCTAGCTGGTCTGTCATAATACAATAGAGACAGTAGATCTAGCTGGTCTGTCATAATGTCATATTATAATAGAGACAATAGATCTAGCTGGTCTGTCATAATATAATAGAGACAGTAGATCTAGCTGGTCTGTCATAGTATAATAGGGACAGTAGATCTAACTGGTCTGTCAAAATATAATAGAGACAGTAGATCTAGCTGGTCTGTCATAATATAATAGAGACAGTAGATCGACCTGGTCTGTCATAATACAATAGAGACAGTAGATCTAGCTGGTCTGTCATAATACAATAGAGACAGTAGATTTAGCTGCTCTGTCATACCATAATAGAGACATAGAGACAGTAGATTTAGCTGGTCTGTCGTAATATAATAGAGACAGTAGATCTAGCTGGTCTGTCATAGTATAATAGGGACAGTAGATCTACCTGGTCTGTCATTTTATAATAGAGACAGTAGATCTAGCTGGTCTGTCATAATATAATAGAGACAGTAGATCTAGTTGGTCTGTCATAATATAATAGAGACAGTAGATCTAGCTGGTCTGTCATAGTATAATAGGGACAGTAGATCTACCTGGTCTGTCAAAATATAATAGAGACAGTAGATCTAGCTGGTCTGTCATAATACAATAGAGACAGTAGATCTAGCTGGTCTGTCATATTATAATAGAGACAGTAGATATAGCTGGTCTGTCATATTATAATAGAGACAATTTATCTAGCTGGTCTGTCATAATACAATAGCGAGAATAGATCTGGCTGGTCTGTCATAATAAAATAGAGACAGTAGATTTAGCTGGTCTGTCATACCATAATAGAGACATAGAGACAATAGATTTAGCTGGTCTGTCATAATATAATAGAGACAGTATATCTATCTGGTCTGTCATTTTATAATAGAGCCATAGATCTAGCTGGTCTGTCATAATATAATAGAGACAGTAGATCTAGCTGGTCTGTCATAGTATAATAGGGACAGTAGATCTAGCTGGTCTGTCATAATGTCATATTACTATAGAGACAATAGATCTAGCTTGTCTGTCATAATATAATAGAGACAGTAGATCTAGCTGGTCTGTCATATTATAAAATAGACAATTGATCTAGCTGGTCTGTCATAATACAATAGCGAGAATAGATCTAGCTGGTCTGTCATTTTATAATGGAGACAGTATATCTACCTGGTCTCTCATAATATAATAGAGACAGTAGATCTAGCTGGTCTGTCATAATATAATAGAGACAGTAGATCTAGCTGGTCTGTCATAGTATAATAGGGACAGTAGATCTACCTGGTCTGTCATAATATAATAGAGACAGTAGATCTAGCTGGTCTGTCATAATATAATAGAGACAGTAGATCTAGCTGGTCTGTCATAATATAATAGAGACAGTAGATCTAGCTGGTCTGTCATAGTATAATAGGGACAGTAGATCTACCTGGTCTGTCAAAATATAATAGAGACAGTAGATCTAGCTGGTCTGTCATAATACAATAGAGACAGTAGATCTAGCTGGTCTGTCATATTATAATAGAGACAGTAGATATAGCTGGTCTGTCATATTATAATAGAGACAATTTATCTAGCTGGTCTGTCATAATACAATAGCGAGAATAGATCTGGCTGGTCTGTCATAATAAAATAGAGACAGTAGATTTAGCTGGTCTGTCATACCATAATAGAGACATAGAGACAATAGATTTAGCTGGTCTGTCATAATATAATAGAGACAGTATATCTATCTGGTCTGTCATTTTATAATAGAGCCATAGATCTAGCTGGTCTGTCATAATATAATAGAGACAGTAGATCTAGCTGGTCTGTCATAGTATAATAGGGACAGTAGATCTAGCTGGTCTGTCATAATGTCATATTATAATTGAGACAATAGATCTAGCTGGTCTGTCATAATATAATAGAGACAGTAGATCTTGCTGGTCTGTCATATTATAATAGAGACAATTGATCTAGCTGGTCTGTCATAATACAATAGCGAGAATAGATCTAGCTGGTCTGTCATTTTATAATGGAGTCGGTATATCTACCTGGTCTCTCATAATATAATAGAGACAGTAGATCTAGCTGGTCTGTCATAATACAATAGAGACAGTAGATCTAGCTGGTCTGTCATAATAAAATATACAGTATATCTAGCTGGTCTGTCATAATATAATAGACAGTAGATCTAGCTGGTCTGTCATAATATAATAGACACAGTAGATCTGGCTGGTCTGTCATAATATAATAGAGACAGTAGATCTACCTGGTCTGTCAAAATATAATAGAGACAGTAGATTTAGTTGGTCTGTCATAATATAATAGAGACACTAGATCTAGCTGGTCTGTCATAATATAATAGTGATAGTAGATCTAGCTGGTCTGTCATAATACAATAGAGACAGTAGATCTAGCTGGTCTGTCATAATGTCATATTATAATAGAGACAATAGATCTAGCTGGTCTGTCATAATATAATAGAGACAGTAGATCTAGCTGTTCTGTCATAGTATAATAGGGACAGTAGATCTACCTGGTCTGTCAAAATATAATAGAGACAGTAGATCTAGCTGGTCTGTCATAATATAATAGAGACAGTAGATCGACCTGGTCTGTCATAATATAATAGAGACAGTAGATCTAGCTGGTCTGTCATAATACAATAGAGACAGTAGATTTAGCTGCTCTGTCATACCATAATAGAGACATAGAGACAGTAGATTTAGCTGGTCTGTCATAATATAATAGAGACAGTAGATCTAGCTGGTCTGTCATAATATAATAGAGACAGTAGATCTAGCTGGTCTGTCATAGTATAATAGGGACAGTAGATCTACCTGGTCTGTCATTTTATAATAGAGACAGTAGATCTAGCTGGTCTGTCATAATATAATAGAGACAGTAGATCTAGCTGGTCTGTCATAATATAATAGAGACAGTATATCTATCTGGTCTGTCATTTTATAATAGAGCCAGTAGATCTAGCTGGTCTGTCATAATATAATAGAGACAGTAGATCTAGCTGGTCTGTCATAATATAATAGAGACAGTAGATCTAGCTGGTCTGTCATAATGTCATATTATAATTGAGACAGTAGATCTAGCTGGTCTGTCATAATATAATCATATATCTAGCTGGTCTGTCATAATATAATAGAGACAGTAGATCTAGCTGGTCTGTCATAATATAATAGAGACAATAGATCTAGCTGGTCTGTCATAATATAATGGAGACATCTACCTGGTCTGTCATAATATAATAGAGACAGTAGATCTAGCTGGTCTGTCATAATATAATAGAGACAGTAGATCTAGCTGGTCTGTCATAATATAATATAGACAGTAGATCTAGCTGGTCTGTCATTTTTATAATAGAGACAGTAGATCTAGCTGGTCTGTCATAATATAATAGAGACAGTAGATCTAGCTGGTCTGTCATAATATAATAGAGACAGTAGATCTAGCTGGTCTGTCATAGTATAATAGAGACAGTAGATCTACCTGGTCTGTCATAATATAATAGAGACAGTAGATCTAGCTGGTCTGTCATAATATAATAGAGACAGTAGATCTAGCTGGTCTGTCATAGCTGGTCTGTCATAATAGAGAGACAGTAGATCTAGCTGGTCTGTCATAGAGTATAATAGCTGGTCTGTCATAATATAATAGAGACAGTAGATCTAGCTGGTCTGTCATAATATAATAGAGACAGTAGATCTGGTCTGTCATAATATAATAGAGACAGTAGATCTAGAGACAGTAGATCTAGCTGGTCTGTCATAATATAATAGAGACAGTAGATCTTGCTGCTCTGTCATAATATAATATAAAGAGTAGATCTAGCTGGTCTGTCATAATATAATAGAGGCAGTAGATCTTGCTGGTCTGTCATAATATAATAGAGACAGTAGATCTAGCTGGTCTGTCATAATATAATAGAGAATGTAGATCTAGCTGGGCTGTCATAATATAATAGAGACAGTAGATCTAGCTGGTCTGTCATAATATAATAGAGACAATTTATCTAGCTGGTCTGTCATAATACAATAGCGAGAATAGATCTGGCTGGTCTGTCATAATAAAATAGAGACAGTAGATTTAGCTGGTCTGTCATACCATAATAGAGACATAGAGACAATAGATTTAGCTGGTCTGTCATAATATAATAGAGACAGTATATCTATCTGGTCTGTCATTTTATAATAGAGCCAGTAGATCTAGCTGGTCTGTCATAATATAATAGAGACAGTAGATCTAGCTGGTCTGTCATAATATAATAGGGACAGTAGATCTAGCTGGTCTGTCATAATGTCATATTATAATTGAGACAATAGATCTAGCTGGTCTGTCATAATATAATAGAGACAGTAGATCTTGCTGGTCTGTCATATTATAATAGAGACAATTGATCTAGCTGGTCTGTCATAATACAATAGCGAGAATAGATCTAGCTGGTCTGTCATTTTATAATGGAGTCGGTATATCTACCTGGTCTCTCATAATATAATAGAGACAGTAGATCTAGCTGGTCTGTCATAATACAATAGAGACAGTAGATCTAGCTGGTCTGTCATAATAAAATATACAGTATATCTAGCTGGTCTGTCATAATATAATAGACAGTAGATCTAGCTGGTCTGTCATAATATAATAGACACAGTAGATCTGGCTGGTCTGTCATAATATAATAGAGACAGTAGATCTACCTGGTCTGTCAAAATATAATAGAGACAGTAGATTTAGTTGGTCTGTCATAATATAATAGAGACACTAGATCTAGCTGGTCTGTCATAATATAATAGTGATAGTAGATCTAGCTGGTCTGTCATAATACAATAGAGACAGTAGATCTAGCTGGTCTGTCATAATGTCATATTATAATAGAGACAATAGATCTAGCTGGTCTGTCATAATATAATAGAGACAGTAGATCTAGCTGGTCTGTCATAGTATAATAGGGACAGTAGATCTAACTGGTCTGTCAAAATATAATAGAGACAGTAGATCTAGCTGGTCTGTCATAATATAATAGAGACAGTAGATCGACCTGGTCTGTCATAATACAATAGAGACAGTAGATCTAGCTGGTCTGTCATAATACAATAGAGACAGTAGATTTAGCTGCTCTGTCATACCATAATAGAGACATAGAGACAGTAGATTTAGCTGGTCTGTCGTAATATAATAGAGACAGTAGATTTAGCTGTTCTGTCATAATATAATAGAGACAGTAGATCTAGCTGGTCTGTCATAGTATAATAGGGACAGTAGATCTACCTGGTCTGTCATTTTATAATAGAGACAGTAGATCTAGCTGGTCTGTCATAATATAATAGAGACAGTAGATCTAGCTGGTCTGTCATAATATAATAGAGACAGTAGATCTAGCTGGTCTGTCATAGTATAATAGGGACAGTAGATCTACCTGGTCTGTCAAAATATAATAGAGACAGTAGATCTAGCTGGTCTGTCATAATACAATAGAGACAGTAGATCTAGCTGGTCTGTCATATTATAATAGAGACAGTAGATATAGCTGGTCTGTCATATTATAATAGAGACAATTTATCTAGCTGGTCTGTCATAATACAATAGCGAGAATAGATCTAGCTGGTCTGTCATAATACAATAGAGACAGTAGATTTAGCTGGTCTGTCATAATATAATAGAGACAGTATATCTATCTGGTCTGTCATTTTATAATAGAGACAGTAGATCTAGCTGGTCTGTCATAATATAATAGAGACAGTAGATCTAGCTGGTCTGTCATAGTATAATAGGGACAGTAGATCTAGCTGGTCTGTCATAATGTCATATTATAATAGAGACAATAGATCTAGCTGGTCTGTCATAATATAATAGGGACAGTAGATCTACCTGGTCTGTCAAAATATAATAGAGACAGTAGATCTAGCTGGTCTGTCATAATATAATAGAGACAGTAGATCTACCTGGTCTGTCCAAATATAATAGAGACAGTAGATTTAGTTGGTCTGTCATAATATAATAGAGACACTAGATCTAGCTGGTCTGTCATAATATAATAGAGATAGTAGATCTAGCTGGTCTGTCATAATACAATAGAGACAGTAGATCTAGCTGGTCTGTCATAATGTCATATTATAATTGAGACAATAGATCTAGCTGGTCTGTCATAATATAATAGAGACAGTAGATCTAGCCGGTCTGTCATATTATAATAGAGACAATAGATCTACCTGGTCTGTCATATTATAATAGAGACAATTGATCTAGCTGGTCTGTCATAATACAATAGCGAGAATAGATCTAGCTGGTCTGTCATTTTATAATGGAGTCGGTATATCTACCTGGTCTGTCATTTTATAATAGAGACAGTAGATCTAGCTGGTCTGTCATAATATAATAGAGACAGTAGATCTAGCTGGTCTGTCATAATATAATAGAGACAGTATATCTACCTGGTCTGTCATTTTATAATAGAGACAGTAGATCTAGCTGGTCTGTCATAATATAATAGAGACAGTAGATCTAGCTGGTCTGTCATAATATAATAGAGACAGTAGATCTAGCTGGTCTGTCATAATATAATAGAGACAGTAGATCTAGCTGGTCTGTCATAGTATAATAGGGACAGTAGATCTACCTGGTCTGTCAAAATATAATAGAGACAGTAGATCTAGCTGGTCTGTCATAATATAATAGAGACAGTAGATCTACCTGGTCTGTCAAAATATAATAGAGACAGTAGATCTAGCTGGTCTGTCATAATATAATAGAGACAGTATATCTAGCTGGTCTGTCATAATATAATAGAGACAGTATATCGACCTGGTCTGTCATAATATAATAGAGACAGTATATCTAGCTGGTCTGTCATAATACAGAAGAGACAGTAGATCTAGCTGGTCTGTCATAATATAATAGACACAGTAGATCTAGCTGGTCTGTTATAATATAATAGAGACAGTAGATCTAGGTGGTCTGTTATAATATAATAGAGACAGTAGATCTAGCTGGTCTGTCATAATACAATAGAGACAGTAGATCTAGCTGGTCTGTCATAATACAATAGAGAGTAGATTTAGCTGCTCTGTCATACCATAATAGAGACAGTAGATCTAGGTGGTCTGTCATAATACAATAGAGACAGTAGATCTAGCTGGTCTGTCATAATACAATAGAGACAGTAGATTTAGCTGCTCTGTCATACCATAATAGAGACATAGAGACAGTAGATTTATCTACTGGTCTGTCATAATATAATAGAGACAGTAGATCTAGCTGGTCTGTCATAATATAATAGAGACAGTAGATCTAGCTGGTCTGTCATAGTATAATAGGGACAGTAGATCTACCTGGTCTGTCAAAATATAATAGAGACAGTAGATCTAGCTGGTCTGTCATAATATAATAGAGACAGTAGATCTAGCTGGTCTGTCATATTATAATAGAGACAGTAGATATAGCTGGTCTGTCATATTATAATAGAGACAGTAGATACAGCTGGTCTGTCATATTATAATAGAGACAATTTATCTAGCTGGTCTGTCATAATACAATAGCGAGAATAGATCTCGCTGGTCTGTCATTTTATAATGGAGTCTGTATATCTACCTGGTCTCTCATAATATAATAGAGACAGTAGATCTAGCTGGTCTGTCATAATACAATAGAGACAGTAGATCTAGCTGGTCTGTCATAATAAAATAGAGACAGTAGATTTAGCTGGTCTGTCATACCATAATAGAGACATAGAGACACTAGATTTAGCTGGTCTGTCATAATATAATAGAGACAGTATATCTATCTGGTCTGTCATTTTATAATAGAGACAGTAGATCTAGCTGGTCTGTCATAATATAATAGAGACAGTAGATCTAGCTGGTCTGTCATAGTATAATAGGGACAGTAGATCTAGCTGGTCTGTCATAATACAATAGCGAGAATAGATCTAGCTGGTCTGTCATTTTATAATAGAGACAGTATATCTACCTGGTCTCTCATAATATAATAGAGACAGTAGATCTAGCTGGTCTGTCATAATACAATAGAGACAGTATATCTAGCTGGTCTGTCATAATATAATAGACAGTAGATTTAGTTGGTCTGTCATAATATAATAGAGACACTAGATCTAGCTGGTCTGTCATAATACAATAGAGACAGTAGATCTAGCTGGTCTGTCATAATGTCATATTATAATAGAGACAATAGATCTAGCTGGTCTGTCATAATATAATAGACAGTAGATCTAGCTGGTCTGTCATAGTATAATAGGGACAGTAGATCTACCTGGTCTGTCAAAATATAATAGAGACAGTAGATCTAGCTGGTCTGTCATAATATAATAGAGACAGTAGATCTACCTGGTCTGTCAAAATATAATAGAGACAGTAGATTTAGTTGGTCTGTCATAATATAATAGAGACACTAGATCTAGCTGGTCTGTCATAATATAATAGAGATAGTAGATCTAGCTGGTCTGTCATAATACAATAGAGACAGTAGATCTAGCTGGTCTGTCATAATGTCATATTATAATTGAGACAATAGATCTAGCTGGTCTGTCATAATATAATAGAGACAGTAGATCTAGCCGGTCTGTCATATTATAATAGAGACAATAGATCTAGCTGGTCTGTCATATTATAATAGAGACAATTGATCTAGCTGGTCTGTCATAATACAATAGCGAGAATAGATCTAGCTGGTCTGTCATTTTATAATGGAGTCGGTATATCTACCTGGTCTCTCATAATATAATACAGACAGTAGATCTAGCTGGTCTGTCATAATACAATAGAGACAGTAGATCCAGCTGGTCTGTCATAATAAAATAGACAGTATATCTAGCTGGTCGGTCATAATATAATAGACAGTAGATCTAGCTGGTCTGTCATAATATGATAGACACAGTAGATCTAGCTGGTCTGTCATAATATAATAGAGACAGTATATCTACCTGGTCTGTCATAATATAATAGAGACAGTATATCGACCTGGTCTGTCATAATATAATAGAGACAGTATATCGACCTGGTCTGTCATAATACAGAAGAGACAGTAGATCTAGCTGGTCTGTCATAATACAATAGAGACAGTAGATCTAGCTGGTCTGTCATAATATAATAGACACAGTAGATCTAGCTGGTCTGTTATAATATAATAGAGACAGTAGATCTAGCTGGTCTGTCATAATACAATAGAGACAGTAGATCTAGCTGGTCTGTCATAATACAATAGAGACAGTAGATTTAGCTGCTCTGTCATACCATAATAGAGACATAGAGACAGTTGATTTAGCTGCTCTGTCATACCATAATAGAGACATAGAGACAGTAGATTTAGCTGGTCTGTCATAATATAATAGAGACAGTAGATCTCGCTGGTCTGTCATAATATAATAGAGACAGTAGATCTCGCTGGTCTGTCATAATATAATAGAGACAGTAGATATAGCTGGTCTGTCATAGTATAATAGAGGACAGTAGATCTACCTGGTCTGTCAAAATATAATAGAGACAGTAGATCTAGCTGGTCTGTCATAATATAATAGACAGTAGATCTAGCTGGTCTGTCATAATATAATAGACACAGTAGATCTGGCTGGTCTGTCATAATATAATAGAGACAGTAGATCTACCTGGTCTGTCAAAATATAATAGAGACAGTAGATTTAGTTGGTCTGTCATAATATAATAGAGACACTAGATCTAGCTGGTCTGTCATAATATAATAGTGATAGTAGATCTAGCTGGTCTGTCATAATACAATAGAGACAGTAGATCTAGCTGGTCTGTCATAATGTCATATTATAATAGAGACAATAGATCTAGCTGGTCTGTCATAATATAATAGAGACAGTAGATCTAGCTGGTCTGTCATAGTATAATAGGGACAGTATATCTCCTGGACTGTCAAAATATAATAGAGACAGTAGATCTAGCTGGTCTGTCATAATATAATAGAGACAGTAGATCTACCTGGTCTGTCAAAATATAATAGAGACAGTAGATTTAGTTGATCTGTCATAATATAAATAGAGACACTAGATCTAGCTGGTCTGTCATAATATAATAGAGATAGTAGATCTAGCTGGTCTGTCATAATACAATAGAGACAGTAATAATAATAAATAATATATGCCATTTAGCAGACGCTTTTATCCAAAGCGACCAGTAGATCTAGCTGGTCTGTCATAATGTCATATTATATTGAGACAATAGATCTAGCTGGTCTGTCATAATATAATAGAGACAGTAGATCTAGCCGGTCTGTCATATTATAATAGAGACAATAGATCTAGCTGGTCTGTCATATTATAATAGAGACAATTGATCTAGCTGGTCTGTCCTAATACAATAGCGAGAATAGATCTAGCTGGTCTGTCATTTTATAATGGAGTCGGTATATCTACCTGGTCTCTCATAATATAATACAGACAGTAGATCTAGCTGGTCTGTCATAATACAATAGAGACAGTAGATCTCGCTGGTCTGTCATAATATAATAGACAGTAGATCTAGCTGGTCTGTCATAATATAATAGACACAGTAGATATAGCTGGTCTGTCATAATATAATAGACACAGTATATCTACCTGGTCTGTCATTTTATAATAGAGACAGTAGATCTACCTGGTCTGTCATAATATAATAGAGACAGTAGATCTAGCTGGTCTGTCATAATAGAATAGACAGTAGATCTAGCTGGTCTGTCATAATATAATAGACACAGTAGATCTAGCTGGTCTGTTATAATATAATAGAGACAGTAGATCTAGCTGGTCTGTCATAATACAATAGAGACAGTAGATCTAGCTGGTCTGTCATACCATAATAGAGACATAGAGACAGTAGATTTAGCTGGTCTGTCATAATATAATAGAGACAGTATATCTACCTGGTCTGTCATTTTATAATAGAGACAGTAGATCTAGCTGGTCTGTCATAATATAATAGAGACAGTAGATCTAGCTGGTCTGTCATAGTATAATAGGGACAGTAGATCTACCTGGTCTGTCAAAATATAATAGAGACAGTAGATCTAGCTGGTCTGTCATAATATAATAGAGACAGTAGATCTAGCTGGTCTGTCATATTATAATAGAGACAATTGATCTAGCTGGTCTGTCATAATACAATAGCGAGAATAGATCTAGCTGGTCTGTCATTTTATAATGGAGTCGGTATATCTACCTGGTCTCTCATAATATAATAGAGACAGTAGATCTAGCTGGTCTGTCATAATACAATAGAGACAGTAGATCTAGCTGGTCTGTCATAATAAAATAGACAGTATATCTAGCTGGTCTGTCATAATAAAAATAGACAGTATATCTAGCTGGTCTGTCATAATACAGAAGAGACAGTAGATCTAGCTGGTCTGTCATAATATAATAGACACAGTAGATCTAGCTGGTCTGTTATAATATAATAGAGACAGTAGATCTAGCTGGTCTGTCATAATAAAATAGAGACAGTAGATCTAGCTGGTCTGTCATAATACAATAGAGACAGTATATTTAGCTGCTCTGTCATGCCATAATAGAGACATAGAGACAGTAGATTTAGCTGGTCTGTCATAATATAATAGAGACAGATCTACCTGGTCTGTCATTTTATAATAGAGACAGTAGATCTAGCTGGTCTGTCATAATATAATAGAGACAGTATATCTACCTGGTCTGTCATTTTATAATAGAGACAGTAGATCTAGCTGGTCTGTCATAATATAATAGAGACAGTAGATCGAGCTGGTCTGTCATAATATAATAGAGACAGTTGATCTAGCTGGTCTGTCATAGTATAATAGGGACAGTAGATCTACCTGGTCTGTCAAAATATAATAGAGACAGTAGATTTAGTTGGTCTGTCATAATATAATAGAGACACTAGATCTAGCTGGTCTGTCATAATATATAGTACAGACAGTATATCTACCTGGTCTGTCATAATATAATAGAGACAGAATATCGACCTGGTCTGTCATAATACAGAAGAGACAGTAGATCTAGATGGTCTGTCATAATATAATAGACACAGTAGATCTAGCTGGTCTGTTATAATATAATAGAGACAGTAGATCTAGCTGGTCTGTCATAATACAATAGAGACAGTAGATCTAGCTGGTCTGTCATAATACAATAGAGACAGTAGATTTAGCTGCTCTGTCATACCATAATAGAGACATAGAGACAGTAGTTCTAGCTGGTCTGTCATAATATAATAGAGACAGTAGATCTAGCTGGTCTGTCATAATATAATAGAGACAGTAGATCTAGCTGGTCTGTCATAGTATAATAGGGACAGTAGATCTACCTGGTCTGTCAAAATATAATAGAGACAGTACATCTAGCTGGTCTGTCATAATATAATAGAGACAGTAGATCTACCTGGTCTGTCAAAATATAATAGAGACAGTAGATTTAGTTGGTCTGTCATAATATAATAGAGACACTAGATCTAGCTGGTCTGTCATAATATAATAGAGATAGTAGATCTAGCTGGTCTGTCATAATACAATAGAGACAGTAGATCTAGCTGGTCTGTCATAATATAATAGAGACAGTAGATCTAGCCGGTCTGTCATATTATAATAGAGACAATAGATCTAGCTGGTCTGTCATATTATAATAGAGACAATTGATCTAGCTGGTCTGTCATAATACAATAGCGAGAATAGATCTAGCTGGTCTGTCATTTTATAATGGAGTCGGTATATCTACCTGGTCTCTCATAATATAATAGAGACAGTAGATCTAGCTGTTCTGTCATAATACAATAGAGACAGTAGATCTAGCTGGTCTGTCATAATAAAATAGACAGTATATCTAGCTGGTCTGTCATAATATAATAGACAGTAGATCTAGCTGGTCTGTCATAATATAATAGACACAGTAGATCTAGCTGGTCTGTCATAATATAATAGAGACAGTATATCTACCTGGTCTGTCATAATATAATAGAGACAGTATATCGACCTGGTCTGTCATAATATAATAGAGACAGTATATCGACCTGGTCTGTCATAATACAGAAGAGACAGTAGATCTAGCTGGTCTGTCATAATATAATAGAGACAGTAGATCTAGCTGGTCTGTCATAATATAATAGAGACAGTAGATCTAGCTGGTCTGTCATAGTATAATAGAGACAGTAGATCTAGCTGGTCTGTCATAATATAATAGAGACAGTAGATCTACCTGGTCTGTCAAAATATAATAGAGACAGTAGATTTAGTTGGTCTGTCATAATATAATAGAGACACTAGATCTAGCTGGTCTGTCATAATATAATAGAGATAGTAGATCTAGCTGGTCTGTCATAATACAATAGAGACAGTAGATTTAGCTGCTCTGTCATACCATAATAGAGACATAGAGACAGTAGATTTAGCTGGTCTGTCATAATATAATAGAGACAGTAGATCTAGCTGGTCTGTCATAATATAATAGAGACAGTATATCGGCCTGGTCTGTCATAATATAATAGAGACAGTATATCGACCTGGTCTGTCATAATACAGAAGAGACAGTAGATCTAGCTGGTCTGTCATAATATAATAGACACAGTAGATCTAGCTGGTCTGTCATTTTATAATAGAGACAGTAGATCTAGCTGGTCTATCATAATATAATAGACACAGTAGATCTAGCTGGTCTGTCATAATATAATAGAGACAGTATATCTACCTGGTCTGTCATATTATAATAGGGACAGTAGATCTACCTGGTCTGTCAAAATATAATAGAGACAGTAGATCTAGCTGGTCTGTCATAATATAATAGACAGTAGATCTAGCTGGTCTGTCATAATATAATAGACACAGTAGATCTAGCTGGTCTGTTATAATATAATAGAGCCAGTAGATCAGCTGGTCTGTCATAATACAATAGAGACAGTAGATCAGCTGGTCTGTCATAATACAATAGAGACAGTAGATTTAGCTGCTCTGTCATACCATAATAGAGACATAGAGACAGTAGATTTAGCTGCTCTGTCATACCATAATAGAGACATAGAGACAGTAGATTTAGCTGGTCTGTCATAATATAATAGAGACAGTATATCTACCTGGTCTGTCATTTTATAATAGAGACAGTAGATCTAGCTGGTCTGTCATAATATAATAGAGACAGTAGATATAGCTGGTCTGTCATAGTATAATAGGACAGTAGATCTACCTGGTCTGTCAAAATATAATAGAGACAGTAGATCTAGCTGGTCTGTCATAATATAATAGAGACAGTAGATCTAGCTGGTCTGTCATAGTATAATAGAGATAAATTGATCTAGCTGGTCTGTCATAATACAATAGCGAGAATAGATCTAGCTGGTCTGTCATTTTATAATGGAGTCGGTATATCTACCTGGTCTCTCATAATATAATAGAGACAGTAGATCTAGCTGGTCTGTCATAATACAATAGAGACAGTAGATCTAGCTGGTCTGTCATAATAAAATAGACAGTATATCTAGCTGGTCTGTCATAATAAAATAGACAGTATATCTAGCTGGTCTGTCATAATACAGAAGAGACAGTAGATCTAGCTGGTCTGTCATAATATAATAGACACAGTAGATCTAGCTGGTCTGTTATAATATAATAGAGACAGTAGATCTAGCTGGTCTGTCATAATAAAATAGAGACAGTAGATCTAGCTGGTCTGTCATAATACAATAGAGACAGTATATTTAGCTGCTCTGTCATGCCATAATAGAGACATAGAGACAGTAGATTTAGCTGGTCTGTCATAATATAATAGAGACAGATCTACCTGGTCTGTCATTTTTATATAGAGACAGTAGATCTAGCTGGTCTGTCATAATATAATAGAGACAGTATATCTACCTGGTCTGTCATTTTATAATAGAGACAGTAGATCTAGCTGGTCTGTCATAATATAATAGAGACAGTAGATCGAGCTGGTCTGTCATAATATAATAGAGACAGTTGATCTAGCTGGTCTGTCATAGTATAATAGGGACAGTAGATCTACCTGGTCTGTCAAAATATAATAGAGACAGTAGATTTAGTTGGTCTGTCATAATATAATAGAGACACTAGATCTAGCTGGTCTGTCATAATATATAGTACAGACAGTATATCTACCTGGTCTGTCATAATATAATAGAGACAGAATATCGACCTGGTCTGTCATAATACAGAAGAGACAGTAGATCTAGCTGGTCTGTCATAATATAACAGACACAGTAGATCTAGCTGGTCTGTTATAATATAATAGAGACAGTAGATCTAGCTGGTCTGTCATAATACAATAGAGACAGTAGATCTAGCTGGTCTGTCATAATACAATAGAGACAGTAGATTTAGCTGCTCTGTCATACCATAATAGAGACATAGAGACAGTAGTTCTAGCTGGTCTGTCATAATATAATAGAGACAGTAGATCTAGCTGGTCTGTCATAATATGGTTGAGACAGCAGATCTAGCTGGTCTGTCATAGTATAATAGGACAGTAGATCTACCTGGTCTGTCAAAATATAATAGAGACAGTACATCTAGCTGGTCTGTCATAATATAATAGACAGTAGATCTACCTGGTCTGTCAAAATATGGCCAGAGACAGATTTAGTTGGTCTGTCATAATATAATAGAGACACTAGATCTAGCTGGTCTGTCATAATATAATAGAGATAGTATCTAGCTGGTCTGTCATAATAAATAGAGACAGTAGATCTAGCTGGTCTGTCATATAATAGAGACAGTAGATCTAGCCGGTCTGTCATATTATAATAGAGACAATAGATCTAGCTGGTCTGTCATATTATAACAGAGACAATTGATCTAGCTGGTCTGTCATAATAATAACAGCGAATAGATCTAGCTGGTCTGTCATTTTATAATGAGCCGGTATATCTACCTGGTCTCTCATAACATAATAGAGACAGTAGACCAGCTGTCTCTGGTTTACAATGAAGGCCAGTATATTAGTGGATCTAGCTGGCCTGTCATAATAAAAATAGACAGTATATCTAGCTGGTCTGTCATAATATAATAATAGACAGTAGATCTAGCCGGTCTGTCATAATATATTGTGACACAGTAGATCTAGCTGGTCTGTCATAATATAATAGAGACAAGTGAGATCACTCTGGTCTGGGTCATAATATAATAGAGACAGTATATCGACCCGGTCTGTCATAATATGTAATAGAGACAGTATATCGAATTATTCAATACAATACAGTAGTTATATGCAGACTTGGAAATTTCTTGGTCTGTCACATTGAGTGGCTGAGGAGAAGGTAGATCTAGCTGGTCTGTCATAATATAATAGAGACAGTAGATCTAGCTGGTCTGTCATAATATAATAGAGACAGTAGATCTAGCTGGTCTGTCATAATATAATAGAGACAGTAGATCTACCTGGTCTGTCAAAATATAATAGAGACAGTAGATCTAGCTGGTCTGTCATAATATAATAGAGACAGTAGATCTAGCTGGTCTGTCATAATATAATAGAGACAGTAGATCTAGCTGGTCTGTCATAATATAATAGAGACAGTAGATTTAGCTGGTCTGTCATATCATAATAGATATGAGACAGTAGATTTAGCTGGTCTGTCATAATATAATAGAGACAGTAGATCTAGCTGGTCTGTCATAATATAATAGAGACAGTAGATCTAGCCTGGTCTGTCATAATATAATAGAGACAGTAGATCTACCTGGTCTGTCATAATACAAAGAGACAGTAGATCTAGCTGGTCTGTCATAATATAATAGAGACAGTAGATCTAGCTGGTCTGTCATAATATAATAGAGACAGTAGATCTAGCTGGTCTGTCATAATATAATAGAGACAGTAGATCTAGCTGGTCTGTCATAATATAATAGAGACAGTAGATCTAGCTGGTCTGTCATAATATAACAGAGACAGTAGATCTAGCTGGTCTGTCATAATATAATAGAGACAGTAGATCTAGCTGGTCTGTCATAATATAATAGAGACAGTAGATCTAGCTGGTCTGTCATAATATAATAGAGACAGTAGATCTAGCTGGTCTGTCATAATATAATAGAGACAGTAGATCTAGCTGGTCTGTCATAATATAATAGAGACAGTAGATCTAGCTGGTCTGTCATAATACAATAGAGACAGTAGATCTAGCTGGTCTGTCATAATATAATAGAGACAGTAGATTTAGCTGGTCTGTCATAATATAATAGAGACAGTAGATCTAGCTGGTCTGTCATAATATAATAGAGACAGTATATCTAGCTGGTCTGTCATAATATAATAGAGACAGTAGATCTAGCTGGTCTGTCATAATATAATAGAGACAGTAGATCTAGCTGGTCTGTCATAATACAATAGAGACAGTAGATCTAGCTGGTCTTTCATAATGTAATAGAGATAGTAGATCTAGCTGGTCTGTCATAATATAATAGAGACAGTAGATCTAGCTGGTCTGTCATAATATAATAGAGACAGTAGATCTACGCTGGTCTGTCATAATACAATAGAGACAGTAGATCTAGCTGGTCTGTCATAATATAATAGAGACAGTAGATCTAGCTGGTCTGTCATAATATAATAGAGACAGTAGATCTAGCTGGTCTGTCATAATATAATAGAGACAGTAGATCTAGCTGGTCTGTCATAATATAATAGAGACAGTAGATCTAGCTGGTCTGTCATAATATAATAGAGACAGTAGATTTAGCTGGTCTGTCATAATATAATAGAGACAGTAGATCTAGCTGGTCTGTCATAATATAATAGAGACAGTAGATCTACCTGGTCTGTCATAATATAATAGAGACAGTAGATCTAGCTGGTCTGTCATAATATAATAGAGACAGTAGATCTAGCTGGTCTGTCATAATATAATAGAGACAGTAGATCTAGCTGGTCTGTCATAATATAATAGAGACAGTAGATCTACCTGGTCTGTCATAATATAATAGAGACAGTAGATCTACCTGGTCTGTCATAATATAATAGAGACAGTAGATCTAGCTGGTCTGTCATAATATAATAGAGACAGTAGATCTAGCTGGTCTGTCATATTATAATAGAGACAGTAGATCTAGCTGGTCTGTCATAATATAATAGAGACAGTAGATCTAGCTGGTCTGTCATAATATAATAGAGACAGTAGATCTACCTGGTCTGTCAAAATATAATAGAGACAGTAGATCTAGCTGGTCTGCTCATAATATAATAGAGACAGTAGATTTAGCTGGTCTGTCATAATATAATAGAGACAGTAGATCTAGCTGGTCTGTCATATAATATAATAGAGACAGTAGATCTAGCTGGTCTGTCATAATATAATAGAGTACAGTAGATCTAGCTGGTCTGTCATAATATAATAGAGACAGTAGATCTAGCTGGTCTGTCATAATATAATAGAGACAGTAGATCTAGCTGGTCTGTCATAATATAATAGAGACAGTAGATCTACCTGGTCTGTCATAATATAATAGAGACAGTAGATCTAGCTGGTCTGTCATAATATAATAGAGACAGTAGATCTAGCTGGTCTGTCATAATATAATAGACATAGTAGATCTACCTGATCTGTCATAATATAATAGAGACAGTAGATCTAGCTGGTCTGTCATAATATAATAGAGACAGTAGATCTAGCTGGTCTGTCATAATATAATAAAGACAGTAGATCTACCTGGTCTGTCAAAATATAATAGAGACAGTAGATCTAGCTGGTCTGTCATAATACAATAGAGACAGTAGATCTACCTGGTCTGTCATATTATAATAGAGAGAGTAGATCTAGCTGGTCTGTCATAATATAATAGATACAGTAGATCTAGCTGGTCTGTCATATTATAATAGAGACAGTAGACTATTGGTCTGTCATAATATAGAGATGTAGTTTAAATCCTGGTCTGTCATAATAGAATAGAGACAGTAGATCTAGCTGGTCTGTCATAATATAATAGAGACAGTAGATCTAGCTGGTCTGTCATAATATAATAGATACAGTAGATCTAGCTGGTCTGTCACAATACAATAGAGACAGTAGATTTAGCTGGTCAGTCATAATATAATAGAGACAGTATATCTACCTGGTCTGTCATTTTATAATAGAGACAGTAGATCTACCTGGTCTGTCATTTTATAATAGGGCAGTAGATCTAGCTGGTCTGTCATAATATAATAGAGACAGTAGATCTACCTGGGTCTGTCAAAATATAATAGAGACAGTAGATCTAGCTGGTCTGTCATAATGTCATATTATAATAGAGACAATAGATCTAGCTGGTCTGTCATAATATAATAGAGACAGTAGATCTTGCTGGTCTGTCATATTATAATAGAGACAGTAGATCTAGCTGGTCTGTCATAATACAATAGAGAGAATAGATCTAGCTGGTCTGTCATTTTATAATGGAGACGGTATATCTACCTGGTCTCTCATAATATAATAGAGACAGTAGATCTAGCTGGTCTGTCATAATACAATAGAGACAGTAGATCTAGCTGGTCTGTCATAATATAATAGAGATAGTAGATCTACCTGGTCTGTCATAATACAATAGCGAGAATAGATCTAGCTGGTCTGTCATTTTATAATGGAGTCGGCATATCTACCTGGTCTGTCATAGTATAATAGAAACAGTAGATCTAGCTGGTCTGTCATAATACAATAGACACAGTAGATCTAGCTGGTCTGTCATAATATAATAGAAACAGTAGATCTAGCTGGTCTGTCATAATACAATAGAGACAGTAGATCTAGCTGGTCTGTCATAGTATAATAGAAACAGTAGATCTAGCTGGTCTGTCATAATATAATAGAGTAAGTAGATCTACCTGGTCTGTCATAGTATAATGAGAGACAGTAGATCTAGATGGTCTGTCAGTAATATATATAGAGACAGTAGATCTAGCTGGTCTGTCATAATATAAAGAGACAGTGTATCTACCAGGTCTGTCATAATATAACAGAGACAGTAGATCTAGCTGGTCTGTCATAATATAACAGAGAGACAGTAGATCTACCTGGTATGTCAAAATATAATAGAGACAGTAGATCTAGCTGGTCTGTCTTAATATAATAGAGACAGTAGATCTGCTGGTCTGTCATATTATAATAGAGACAGTAGATCTAGCTGGTCTGTCATAATATAATAGAGAATAGTTAACCTGGTCTGTCATAATAGAATAGAGACAGTAGAGTAGATCTAGCTGGTCTGTCATAATATAATAGAGACAGTAGATCTAGCTGGTCTGTCATAATATAATAGAGACAGTAGATCTAGCTGGTCTGTCATATATACAATAGAGACAGTAGATCTAGCGGGTCTGTCATAATATAATAGAGACAGTAGATCTACCTGGTCTGTAAAAATATAATAGAGACAGTAGATCTACCTGGTCTGTCATAATATAATAGAGACAGTATATTTAGTTGGTCTGTCATAATATAATAGAGATAGTAGATCTAGCTGGTCTGTCATAATGTTAATAGAGACAGTAGATCTAGCTGGTCTGTCATAATATAATAGAGACAGTAGATCTACCTGGTCTGTCAAAATATAATAGAGACAGTAGATCTAGCTGGTCTGTCATTATATAATAGAGACAGTAGATCTACCTGGTCTGTCAAAATATAATAGAGACAGTAGATCTAGCTGGTCTGTCATAATATAATAGAGACAGTAGATCTACCTGGTCTGTCAAAATATAATAGAGACAGTAGATCTACCTGGTCTGTCATAATATAATAGAGACAGTAGATCTACCTGGTCTGTCATAATATAATAGAGACAGTAGATCTAGCTGGTCTGTCATAATATAATAGAGACAGTAGATCTACCTGGTCTGTCAAAATATAATAGAGACAGTAGATCTAGCTGGTCTGTCATTATATAATAGAGACAGTAGATCTACCTGGTCTGTCAAAATATAATAGAGACAGTAGATCTAGCTGGTCTGTCATTATATAATAGAGACAGTAGATCTACCTGGTCTGTCAAAATATAATAGAGACAGTATATTTAGTTGGTCTGTCATAATATAATAGAGACACTAGATCTAGCTGGTCTGTCTTAATATAATAGAGACAGTAGATCTAGCTGGTCTGTCATAATAGAATAGGAGACAGTAGATCTAGCTAGTCTGTTATAATATAATATAGACAGTAGATCTAGCTGGTCTGTCATAATATAATAGAGACAGTAGATCTAGATGGTCTGTCATATTATAATAGAGACAATAGATCTAGCTGGTCTGTCATAATATAATAGACAGTAGATCTAGCTGGTCTGTCATAATATAATAGACAGTAGATCTAGCTGGTCTGTCATAATATAATAGACACAGTAGATATAGCTGGTCTGTCATCATATAATAGACACAGTATATATAGCTGGTCTGTCATCATATAATAGAGACAGTAGATATAGCTGGTCTGTCATAATATAATAGAGACAATAGATCTAGCTGGTCAGTCATAATACAATAGAGACAGTAGATATAGCTGGTCTGTCATTTTATAATGGAGACAGTAGATCTCGCTGGTCTGTCGTAATATAATAGAGACAGTAGATCTAGCTGGTCTGTCAAAATATAATAGAGACAGTAGATCTACCTGGTCTGTCATAATATAATAGAGACAGTAGATTTAGCTGGTCTGTCATAATATAATAGAGACAGTAGATCTAGCTGGTCTGTCAAAATATAATAGAGACAGTATATTTAGTTGGTCTGTCATAATATAATAGAGACACTAGATCTAGCTGGTCTGTCATAATATAATAGAGATAGTAGATCTAGCTGGTCTGTCATAATACAATAGAGACAGTAGATCTAGCTGGTCTGTCATTATATAATAGAGACAGTAGATCTACCTGGTCTGTCAAAATATAATAGAGACAGTATATTTAGTTGGTCTGTCATAATATAATATAGACAGTAGATCTACCTGGTCTGTCAAAATATAATAGAGACAGTAGATCTAGCTGGTCTGTCATTATATAATAGAGACAGTAGATCTACCTGGTCTGTCAAAATATAATAGAGACAGTAGATTTAGCTGGTCTGTCATAATACAATAGAGACAGTAGATCTAGCTGGTCTGTCATAATAGAATAGAGACAGTAGATCTAGCTGGTCTGTTATAATATAATATAGACAGTAGATCTAGCTGGTCTGTCATAATATAATAGAGACAGTAGATCTAGATGGTCTGTCATATTATAATAGAGACAATAGATCTAGCTGGTCTGTCATAATATAATAGACAGTAGATCTAGCTGGTCTGTCATAATATAATAGAGACAGTAGATCTAGCTGGTCTGTCATAATATAATAGAGACAGTAGATCTAGCTGGTCTGTCATAATATAATAGAGACAGTAGATCTAGCTGGTCTGTCATAATATAATAGAGACAGTAGATCTACCTGGTCTGTCAAAATATAATAGAGACAGTAGATCTACCTGGTCTGTCATAATATAATAGAGACAGTATATTTAGTTGGTCTGTCATAATATAATAGAGATAGTAGATCTAGCTGGTCTGTCATAATACAATAGAGACAGTAGATCTACCTGGTCTGTCAAAATATAATAGAGACAGTAGATCTACCTGGTCTGTCATAATATAACAGAGACAGTAGATCTAGCTGGTCTGTCATAATATAACAGAGACAGTAGATCTACCTGGTATGTCATAATACAATAGAGACAGTAGATCTAGCTGGTCTGTCATAATAGAATAGAGACAGTAGATCTACCTGGTCTGTCAAAATATAATAGAGACAGTAGATCTACCTGGTCTGTCATAATATAATATAGACAGTATATTTAGTTGGTCTGTCATAATATAATAGAGACAGTAGATCTACCTGGTCTGTCAAAATATAATAGAGACAGTAGATCTAGCTGGTCTGTCATTATATAATAGAGACAGTAGATCTACCTGGTCTGTCAAAATATAATAGAGACAGTAGATCTAGCTGGTCTGTCATAATATAATAGAGACAGTAGATCTACCTGGTCTGTCAAAATATAATAGAGACAGTAGATCTAGCTGGTCTGTCATTATATAATAGAGACAGTAGATCTACCTGGTCTGTCAAAATATAATAGAGACAGTATATTTAGTTGGTCTGTCATAATATAATAGAGACAGTAGATCTAGCTGGTCTGTCATAATATAATAGAGATAGTAGATTTAGCTGGTCTGTCATAATACAATAGAGACAGTAGATCTAGCTGGTCTGTCATAATAGAATAGAGACAGTAGATCTAGCTAGTCTGTTATAATATAATATAGACAGTAGATCTAGCTGGTCTGTCATAATATAATAGAGACAGTAGATCTAGATGGTCTGTCATATTATAATAGAGACAATAGATCTAGCTGGTCTGTCATAATATAATAGACAGTAGATCTAGCTGGTCTGTCATAATATAATAGACAGTAGATCTAGCTGGTCTGTCATAATATAATAGACACAGTAGATATAGCTGGTCTGTCATCATATAATAGAGACAGTATATCTACCTGGTCTGTCATAATATAATAGAGACAGTAGATCTAGCTGGTCTGTCATAATATAATAGAGACAATAGATCTAGCTGGTCAGTCATAATACAATAGAGACAGTAGATATAGCTGGTCTGTCATTTTATAATGGAGACAGTAGATCTCGCTGGTCTGTCATAATATAATAGAGACAGTAGATCTACCTGGTCTGTCAAAATATAATAGAGACAGTATATTTAGTTGGTCTGTCATAATATAATATAGACAGTAGATCTACCTGGTCTGTCAAAATATAATAGAGACAGTAGATCTAGCTGGTCTGTCATTATATAATAGAGACAGTAGATCTACCTGGTCTGTCATAATATAATAGAGACAGTAGATCTACCTGGTCTGTCAAAATACAATAGAGACAGTAGATCTAGCTGGTCTGTCATAATATAATAGAGACAGTATATTTAGTTGGTCTGTCATAATATAATAGAGACAGTAGATCAGCTGGTCTGTCATAATACAATAGAGACAGTAGATCTAGCTGGTCTGTCATAATATAATAGAGACAGTAGATCTACCTGGTCTGTCAAAATATAATAGAGACAGTAGATCTACCTGGTCTGTCAAATATAATAGAGACAGTATATTTAGTTGGTCTGTCATAATATAACAGAGATAGTAGATCTAGCTGGTCTGTCATAATATAATAGAGACAGTAGATCTACCTGGTCTGTCAAAATATAATAGAGACAGTAGATCTAGCTGGTCTGTCATTATATAATAGAGACAGTAGATCTACCTGGTCTGTCAAAATATAATAGAGACAGTAGATTCTAGCTGGTCTGTCATTATATAATAGAGACAGTAGATCTACCTGGTCTGTCAAAATATAATAGAGACAGTAGATTAGTTGGTCTGTCATTATAATATAGACAGTAGATCTACCTGGTCTGTCAAAATATAATAGAGACAGTATATTTAGTTGGTCTGTCATAATATAATAGAGACACTAGATCTAGCTGGTCTGTCATATTATAATAGAGACAGTAGATCTAGCTGGTCTGTCATAATAGAATAGAGACAGTAGATCTAGCTAGTCTGTTATAATATAATATAGACAGTAGATCTAGCTGGTCTGTCATAATATAATAGAGACAGTAGATCTAGATGGTCTGTCATATTATAATAGAGACAGTAGATCTAGCTGGTCTGTCATAATATAATAGACAGTAGATCTAGCTGGTCTGTCAAAATATAATAGACAGTAGATCTAGCTGGTCTGTCATAATATAATAGAGACAGTAGATTTAGCTGGTCTGTCATCATATAATAGAGATAGTATATCTACCTGGTCTTTCATAATATAATAGAGACAGTAGATCTAGCTGGTCTGTCATATAATAGAGACAGTAGATCTAGCTGGTCAGTCATAATACAATAGAGACAGTAGATATAGCTGGTCTGTCATTTTATAATGGAGACAGTAGATCTACCTGGTCTGTCAAAATATAATAGAGACAGTAGATCTAGCTGGTCTGTCATAATATAATAGAGACAGTAGATCTAGCTGGTCTGTCATAATATAATAGAGACAGTAGATCTAGCTGGTCTGTCATAATATAATAGAGACAGTAGATCTACCTGGTCTGTCAAAATATAATAGAGACAGTATATTTAGTTGGTCTGTCATAATATAATAGAGACAGTAGATCTAGCTGGTCTGTCATAATATAATAGAGATAGTAGATTTAGCTGGTCTGTCATAATATTAATAGAGACAGTAGATCTAGCTGGTCTGTCATTATATAATAGAGACAGTAGATCTACCTGGTCTGTCAAAATATAATAGAGACAGTATATTTAGTTGGTCTGTCATAATATAATAGAGATAGTAGATCTAGCTGGTCTGTCATAATACAATAGAGACAGTAGATCTAGCTGGTCTGTCATAATATAATAGAGACAGTAGATCTACCTGGTCTGTCAAAATATAATAGAGACAGTAGATCTAGCTGGTCTGTCATAATACAATAGAGACAGTAGATCTAGCTGGTCTGTCATAATAGAATAGAGACAGTAGATCTAGCTGGTCTGTTATAATATAATATAGACAGTAGATCTAGCTGGTCTGTCATAATATAATAGAGACAGTAGATCTAGATGGTCTGTCATATTATAATAGAGACAATAGATCTAGCTGGTCTGTCATAATATAATAGACAGTAGATCTAGCTGGTCTGTCATAATATAATAGACAGTAGTTCTAGCTGGTCTGTCATAATATAATAGACACAGTAGATATAGCTGGTCTGTCATCATATAATAGAGACAGTATATCTACCTGGTCTGTCATAATATAATAGAGACAGTAGATCTAGCTGGTCTGTCATAATATAATAGAGACAATAGATCTAGCTGGTCAGTCATACAATAGAGACAGTAGATATAGCTGGTCTGTCATTTTATAATGGAGACAGTAGATCTCGCTGGTCTGTCATAATATAATAGAGACAGTAGATCTACCTGGTCTGTCAAAATATAATAGAGACAGTATATTTAGTTGGTCTGTCATAATAACATAATATAGACAGTAGATCTACCTGGTCTGTCAAAATATAATAGAGACAGTAGATCTAGCTGGTCTGTCATTATATAATAGAGACAGTAGATCTACCTGGTCTGTCATAATATAATAGAGACAGTAGATCTACCGGTCTGTCAAATAAAATACAATAGAGACAGTAGATCTAGCTGGTCTGTCATAATATAATAGAGACAGTATATTTAGTTGGTCTGTCATAATATAATAGAGATAGTAGATCTAGCTGGTCTGTCATAATACAATAGAGACAGTAGATCTAGCTGGTCTGTCATAATATATAGAGACAGTAGATCTACCTGGTCTGTCAAAATATAATAGAGACAGTAGATCTACCTGGTCTGTCATAATATAATAGAGACAGTATATTTAGTTGGTCTGTCATAATATAATAGAGATAGTAGATCTAGCTGGTCTGTCATAATATAATAGAGACAGTAGATCTACCTGGTCTGTCAAAATATAATAGAGACAGTAGATCTAGTTGGTCTGTCATTATATAATAGAGACAGTAGATCTACCTGGTCTGTCAAAATATAATAGAGACAGTAGATCTAGCTGGTCTGTCATTATATAATAGAGACAGTAGATCTACCTGGTCTGTCAAAATATAATAGAGACAGTATATTTAGTTGGTCTGTCATAATATAATATAGACAGTAGATCTACCTGGTCTGTCAAAATATAATAGAGACAGTATATTTAGTTGGTCTGTCATAATATAATAGAGACACTAGATCTAGCTGGTCTGTCATAATATAACAGAGACAGTAGATCTAGCTGGTCTGTCATAACAGAATAGAGACAGTAGATCTAGCTAGTCTGTTATAATATAATATAGACAGTAGATCTAGCTGGTCTGTCATAATATAATAGAGACAGTAGATCTAGATGGTCTGTCATATTATAATAGAGACAATAGATCTAGCTGGTCTGTCATAATATAATAGACAGTAGATCTAGCTGGTCTGTCATAATATAATAGACAGTAGATCTAGCTGGTCTGTCATAATATAATAGACACAGTAGATATAGCTGGTCTGTCATCATATAATAGAGACAGTATATCTACCTGGTCTTTCATAATATAATAGAGACAGTAGATCTAGCTGGTCTGTCATAATATAATAGAGACAATAGATCTAGCTGGTCAGTCATAATACAATAGAGACAGTAAGATATAGCTGGTCTGTCATTTTATAATGGAGACAGTAGATCTCGCTGGTCTGTCATAATATAATAGAGACAGTAGATCTAGCTGGTCTGTCATAATACAATAGAGACAGTAGATCTAGCTGGTCTGTCATAATATAATAGAGACAGTAGATCTAGCTGGTCTGTCATAATATAATAGAGACAGTAGATCTACCTGGTCTGTCAAAATATAATAGAGACAGTATATTTAGTTGGTCTGTCATAATATAATAGAGACACATAGATCTAGCTGGTCTGTCATAATATAATAGAGATAAGTAGATTTAGCTGGTCTGTCATAATACAATAGAGACAGTAGATCTAGCTGGTCTGTCATTATATAATAGAGACAGTAGATCTACCTGGTCTGTCAAAATATAATAGAGACAGTATATTTAGTTGGTCTGTCATAATATAATATAGACAGTAGATCTACCTGGTCTGTCAAAATATAATAGAGACAGTAGATCTAGCTGGTCTGTCATTATATAATAGAGACAGTAGATCTACCTGGTCTGTCAAAATATAATAGAGACAGTGCAGATTTAGCTGGTCTGTCATAATACGTTTAATAGAGACAGTAGATCTAGCTGGTCTGTCATAATAGAATAGAGACAGTAGATCTAGCTGGTCTGTTATAATATAATATAGACAGTAGATCTAGCTGGTCTGTCATAATATAATAGAGACAGTAGATCTAGATGGTCTGTCATATTATAGAGACATTAGATCTAGCTGGTCTGTCATAATATAATAGACAGTAGATCTAGCTGGTCTGTCATAATATAATAGACAGTAGATCTAGCTGGTCTGTCATAATATAATAGAGACAGTAGATCTAGCTGGTCTGTCATATTACAATAGAGACAGTATATCTAGCGGGTCTGTCATAATATAATAGAGACAGTAGATCTACCTGGTCTGTCAAAATATAATAGAGACAATAGATCTACCTGGTCTGTCATAATACAATAGAGACAGTAGATTTAGTTGGTCTGTCATAATATAATAGAGATAGTAGATCTAGATGGTCTGTCATAATATATTGAGATATTGTGCAGATCTACCTGGTCTGTCATAATATAATAGAGACAGTAGATCTATTCAAAATATTGAGACAGTAGATCTAGCTGGTCTGTCATAATATAATAGAGACAGTAGATCTACCTGGTCTGTCAAAATATAATAGAGACAGTAGATCTACCTGGTCTGTCATTATAATAGAGACAGTATATTTAGGGTTGGTCTGTCATAATATAATAGAGATAGTAGATCTAGCTGGTCTGTCATAATACAATAGAGACAGTAGATCTAGCTGGTCTGTCATAATATAATAGAGACAGTAGATCTACCTGGTCTGTCAAATATAATAGAGATAGTAGATCTAGCTGGTCTGTCATTATATAATAGAGACAGTAGATCTAGCTGGTCTGTCAAAATATAATAGAGACAGTAGATCTAGCTGGTCTGTCATTAATATAATAGAGACAGTAGATCTACCTGGTCTGTCAAAATATAATAGAGACAGTATATTTAGTTGGTCTGTCATAATATAATAGAGACACTAGATCTAGCTGGTCTGTCATAATATATAATAGAGATAGTAGATTTAGCTGGTCTGTCAGCAATAGAGACAGTAGATCTAGCTGGTCTGTCATAATAGAATAAGCAATACGTAACCGGAACGAAGCAAT
>NW_026289334.1:0-17543 GCF_023373465.1 Oncorhynchus keta
ACTCAACAACCCGGTCGCATTCCGCTTCGCTCCACAGGTAGTATCACATTTTTCCATTTCATTTCATTACAGCTGCTACGGTTTTGATTTGTTTGATCGTAGCTAGCTACATAGCTAGCTACATAGCCACCGTCTTTGTATCAAAGATAATTGTGTGTAAGTCTGAGAGCGATTTTTCTAGGTTAGCTAGCCAGCTATTGTCGTTCTTTTAGCATAGCGTAACGTAATCAACACTGCTAGCTAGCCGGCTAGCCCCGAATAGCAGCACTATAGAAACTATTACACACTCAACGGAGCGACACTGGTGTAGTGACAACAAACGCAGCCACTGCCAGCTAGCCTACAAAGTCAACAACGCAGCCACTGCCAGCTAGCCTACTTCAGCAGTACTGTATCATTTTAATAATTTTTAGTCAATAAGATTCTTGCTACGTAGAGCTTAACTTTCCTGAACATTCGAGACGTGTAGTCCACTTGTCATTCCAATCTCCTTGCATTAGCGTAGCCTCTTCTGTAGCCTGTCAACTATGTGTCTGTCTATCCCTGTTCTCTCCTCTCTGCACAGACCATACAAAGCGCTCGCACCGCGTGGCCGCGGTCACCTAATCTGGTGGTCCCAGCGCGCACGACCCACGTGGAGTTCAGGTTTCCGGTAGCCTCTGGAACTGCCGATCTGCGGCCAACAAGGCAGAGTTCATCTCAGCCTATGCCTCCCTCCAGTCCCTCGACTTCTTGGCACTGACGGAAACATGGATCACCACAGATAACACTGCTACTCCTACTGCTCTCTCTTCGTCCGCCCACGTGTTCTCGCACACCCGAGGCTTCTGGTCAGCGGGGTGGTGGCACCCGGGATCCTCATCTCTCCCAAGTGGTCATTCTCTCTTTCTCCCCTTACCCATCACTGTCTATCGCCTCCTTTGACTTCCATGCTGTCACGGTTCATCAATGAGGCTTGATGCCTTGATAAGCTCCTTTCCTGAGGACGGACTCACCTCTCACAGTTCTGGGCGACTTTAACCTCCCCCCCGTCTACCTTTGACTCATTCCTCTCTGCCTCCTTCTTTCCACTCCTCTCCTCTTTTGACCTCACCCTCTCACCTTCCCCCCTACTCACAAGGCAGGCAATACGCTCGACCTCATCTTTACTAGATGCTGTTCTTCCACTAACCTCATTGCAACTCCCTCCAAGTCTCCGACCACTACCTTGTATCCTTTTCCCTCTCGCTCTCATCCAACACTTCCCACACTGCCCCTACTCGGATGGTATCGCGCCGTCCCAACCTTCGCTCTCTCTCCCCCGCTACTCTCTCCTCTTCCATCCTATCATCTCTTCCCTCTGCTCAAACCTTCTCCAACCTATCTCCTGATTCTGCCTCCTCAACCCTCCTCTCCTCCCTTTCTGCATCCTTTGACTCTCTATGTCCCCTATCCTCCAGGCCGGCTCGGTCCTCCCCTCCCGCTCCGTGGCTCGACGACTCATTGCGAGCTCACAGAACAGGGCTCCGGGCAGCCGAGCGGAAATGGAGGAAAACTCGCCTCCCTGCGGACCTGGCATCCTTTCACTCCCTCCTCTCTACATTTTCCTCCTCTGTCTCTGCTGCTAAAGCCACTTTCTACCACTCTAAATTCCAAGCATCTGCCTCTAACCCTAGGGAAGCTCTTTGCCACCTTCTCCTCCCTCCTGAATCCTCCCCCCTCCCTCCCCTCTCTGCAGATGACTTCGTCAACCATTTTGAAAAGAAGGTCGACGACATCCGATCCTCGTTTGCTAAGTCAAACGACACCGCTGGTTCTGCTCACACTGCCCTACCCTATGCTCTGACCTCTTTCTCCCCTCTCTCTCCAGATGAAATCTCGCGTCTTGTGACGGCCGGCCGCCCAACAACCTGCCCGCTTGACCCTATCCCCTCCTCTCTTCTCCAGACCATTTCCGGAGACCTTCTCCCTTACCTCACCTCGCTCATCAACTCATCCCTGACCGCTGGCTACGTCCCTTCCGTCTTCAAGAGAGCGAGAGTTGCACCCCTTCTGAAAAAACCTACACTCGATCCCTCCGATGTCAACAACTACAGACCAGTATCCCTTCTTTCTTTTCTCTCCAAAACTCTTGAGCGTGCCGTCCTTGGCCAGCTCTACCGCTATCTCTCTCAGAATGACCTTTCTTGATCCAAATCAGTCAGGTTTCAAGACTAGTCATTCAACTGAGACTGCTCTTCTCTGTATCACGGAGGCGCTCCGCACTGCTAAAGCTAACTCTCTCTCCTCTGCTCTCATCCTTCTAGACCTATCGGCTGCCTTCGATACTGTGAACCATCAGATCCTCCTCTCCACCCTCTCCGAGTTGGGCATCTCCGGCGCGGCCCACGCTTGGATTGCGTCCTACCTGACAGGTCGCTCCTACCAGGTGGCGTGGCGAGAATCTGTCTCCTCACCACGCGCTCTCACCACTGGTGTCCCCCAGGGCTCTGTTCTAGGCCCTCTCCTATTCTCGCTATACACCAAGTCACTTGGCTCTGTCATAACCTCACATGGTCTCTCCTATCATTGCTATGCAGACGACACACAATTAATCTTCTCCTTTCCCTTCTGATGACCAGGTGGCGAATCGCATCTCTGCATGTCTGGCAGACATATCAGTGTGGATGACGGATCACCACCTCAAGCTGAACCTCGGCAAGACGGAGCTGCTCTTCCTCCCGGGGAAGGACTGCCCGCTCCATGATCTCGCCATCACGGTTGACAACTCCATTGTGTCCTCCTCCCAGAGCGCTAAGAACCTTGGCGTGATCCTGGACAACACCCTGTCGTTCTCAACTAACATCAAGGCGGTGGCCCGCTCCTGTAGGTTCATGCTCTACAACATCCGCAGAGTACGACCCTGCCTCACACAGGAAGCGGCGCAGGTCCTAATCCAGGCACTTGTCATCTCCCCGTCTGGATTACTGCAACTCGCTGTTGGCTGGGCTCCCTGCCTGTGCCATTAAACCCCTACAACTCATCCAGAACGCCGCAGCCCGTCTGGTGTTCAACCTTCCCAAGTTCTCTCACGCCACCCCGCTCCTCCGCTCTCTCCACTGGCTTCCAGTTGAAGCTCGCATCCGCTACAAGACCATGGTGCTTGCCTACGGAGCTGTGAGGGGAACGGCACCTCAGTACCTCCAGGCTCTGATCAGGCCCTACACCCAAACAAGGGCACTGCGTTCATCCACCTCTGGCCTGCTCGCCTCCCTACCACTGAGGAAGTACAGTTCCCGCTCAGCCCAGTCAAAACTGTTCGCTGCTCTGGCCCCCCAATGGTGGAACAAACTCCCTCACGACGCCAGGACAGCGGAGTCAATCACCACCTTCCGGAGACACCTGAAACCCCACCTCTTTAAGGAATACCTAGTGATAGGATAAAGTAATCCTTCTCACCCCTCTAACAAGATTTAGATGCACTATTGTAAAGTGGCTGTTCCACTGGATGTCATAAGGTGAATGCACCAATTTGTAAGTCGCTTCTGGACGCAGAGTACGACCCTGCCTCACACAGGAAGCGGCGCAGGTCCTAATCCAGGCACTTGTCATCTCCCGTCTGGATTACTGCAACTCGCTGTTGGCTGGGCTCCCTGCCTGTGCCATTAAGCCCTACAACTCATCCAGAACGCCGCAGCCCGTCTGGTGTTCAACCTTCCCAAGTTCTCTCCACGTCACCCCGCTCCTCCGCTCTCTCCACTGGCTTCCAGTTGAAGCTCGCATCCGCTACAAGACCATGGTGCTTGCCTACGGAGCTGTGAGGGGAACGGCACCTCAGTACCTCCAGGCTCTGATCAGGCCCTACACCCAAACAAGGGCACTGCGTTCATCCACCTCTGGCCTGCTCGCCTCCCTACCACTGAGGAAGTACAGTTCCCGCTCAGCCCAGTCAAAACTGTTCGCTGCTCTGGCCCCCAATGGTGGAACAAACTCCCCTCACGACGCCAGGACAGCGGAGTCAATCACCACCTTCCGGAGACACCTGAAACCCCACCTCTTTAAGGAATACCTAGGATAGGATAAAGTAATCCTTCTCACCCCCCTTAAAGATTTAGATGCACTATTGTAAAGTGGCTGTTCCACTGGATGTCATAAGGTGAATGCACCAATTTGTAAGTCGCTCTGGATAAGAGCGTCTGCTAAATGACTTAAATGTAAATGTACAATCGGACCCATAGCACTCTCAGATCACGCCTTTGTCCACCTCCGCTTTGACCTCTGCAAAAACATCCAGAGGTCAAAGAGCTGGAAATTCAACACCTCCATGCTATCAAATGACGTGTTCCATACATTGGTAACTACATGGATAGATAACTACACACAAGACAATAAAGATTCTCCGGTTTCTCCGGCCACAATGTGGGACGCTGCTAAAGCCACACTAAGAGGTCATCTAATTGCATATGCTTCCTCTAAGAAAAAAAGCAATGGAAGCACACAGGCTAGATCTTGAGAGGGAGCTGGAATGCTGTGAAAAAATACATAAACAATCCCTAGACAGCACCTCCTGGAGTCATCTTAAAGCAGCCAAAGCCAAACTGAATTTGGACTACACTCGGGAGATAAAAAATAAAAAAAGTTCTCTTTACTAAACAGAAATACCATGAGTATAGCAATTGGCCCAGTACATTGCTTGCTTACCAATTAAAAAAGGAGCAGTCAGAGCGTACAATCATGGCTATCCGAACAGCAGAGGACGAGGTCACATATGACCCAAAAAAGATCAATTTAACTTTTCATGATTTTTATTGCAAACTATATACCTCTGAGAGAAAACACACGGCGGCAGAACTCTACTCTTTCCTAGAGGGAATCTCACTACCTGAACTATCAGAGACCGACCAAGATCTCAACTCCCCCTTCACTCCTGAGGAGATCCTGGAGGCAATTACCTCCATGCTACCTAATAAGTCCCCAGGCCCAGATGGATTCCCCAGAGAGTTCTACAAAGCTTTTTGGCCCCAGCTCAGCCCTATCTTCATGCCAATGCTGGAGGATTTTTGCAAAAACGGAGTTCTCCCAGACTCAATGCACACAGCTTGCATTACAGTGTTGCTAAAAAAGATTGGATTTCGACTATAAAATAATTACCAAATTGCTCGCCAAAAGAGTAAACACTCTTCTTCCCAAAATAATAAAAGCGGACCAAACCGGATTTATTAGAGACAGATACTCTTCTGATAACATTCGCCGTCTTTTTGATATTATTGATCAAGTAAACGCACAGAAGACCCCTGTCCTGCTGGCTTCACTGGATGCTGAGAAGGCGTTTGACAGGATGGAGTGGAGCTTTCTGTTTTCAGTCTTAGAAAAGTTCAATATGGGCCCAAATTTTATTAAATGGATCAAATCACTATACTCTCATCCAAATGCCATGGTGACTACTAATGGACTGAACTCCTGACAGATTCCCTCTGGAACGGGGCACAAGACAAGGGTGCTCGCTGTCCCCGCTGCTCTACTTGTTGGGGCGGAGCCTCTGGCAGAGCTGATAAGGAGCAATCCAAGTATTATGGGTGTTTCTGCAGGCGACCTGCAGCACAAGATTTCAGCTTTACGCGGATGATGTCTTGCTCTACATATCCAACCCTGAGAAATCCCTCCCTCTCATTTTAGACACAATTGCTCAGTATGGCAAGTTTTCAGGTTATAAGATAAATTTTAACAAGTCCACTGTCTGCCCTCTCAATATTACACTCACCAGCTCTATGAAGACACTTTGTCCTTTTCAATGGAAAACACAGGGGTTTCAATACCTCGGGATCTTCATAACACCAGATCTGAATAGCCTTAAGGAAAATTATCTTCCACTCCTGGATCGAATCAAGAACGATCTCCAAACCTGGATCTCCCTCCCAATTAGCTTAGTAGGAAGAATTAATGTAATCCGTATGAACGTCCTCCCTAGACTGAACTACTTATTTCAGATGCTCCCATGCTATCTCCCAGTTTCCTTCTTCAAAACAACTAACCAAAGCATCACCAAATTTATATGGGGCAATAAAAAAAACCTAGGATCAAGTTTTCCACTCTATCGAAACCTGAATCTAAGGGTGGTCTTGCCCTTCCCTCAATTGTACTACTGGTCTGCCCAAATCCGCAACATGCTAACATGGATCACAAACAGACAAGAGTCAACGTGGATTCAGATAGAAGCCCAATCCTGTGGTTCATTGCCCTTAAGCTCAATTATATTCATTAATAACTTTAGTGAAGTGGGCAACATAGCCAAAACCTTTGTGATTTACAGCACCCTACTAGTGTGGAGGGACTGTAAGAAATACCTGGGCATTTCCTCCCAAATATGTTCTCACTCGCCTATCGTAGGCAACCCAGACTTGCCAAAAGCCCTCAGGGATGCCAACCCAATCTTTGGCATACTCTAGGAATCAGGACCTTTTCAGACCTATTTCATCAGAAAACCACTACACTGAAATCCTTTCAAGAGCTCTGCAGTGAATTCGATGTGCCAAGATCCCATTTTCTTTTAAATATCTTCAAATTAGACATGTAATTTCCTCATTTACCTCCAAGAGGAGGTTTAGAACTCAGTTGAATGAAGTTGAAACCCTTCTTGTCACAGCACAATCCATTAAAGGCAAAATATCTTACATCTACAGACTCCTTTGAGAAAGGAAGCTCCTCCTTTACTCCTTTGAAAATAATCTGGGAAAAGGACCTTGGTCTGACTATCAGTGATGAGTTATGGGCGGAGGTTTGCGACAGGGTATACTGCTCCTCTACCAGTGTAAAAATGAAAGAATCTAATTACAAAGTTTTGTACAAATGTTATTAAACTCCTTTGAGACTCCATAGAATGAAAACAGATATGTCTCCTAACTGTAAAATATGTACCTCTGAAAGTGGAACCTATATGCATGTATTTTGGAGCTGTAGAGATTGCCAGAATCTGGCAATCTGTACATACTGCTGCACAGAACATTCTAGAGGTACAGTTTGATATGACCCCGTGTATCCATCTTCTTAATGCCCAGCAGGACTTTGTTCTTGATCCTGACAAAGAAAATTTGCTTATGACCATTACATACTTTGCTAAGAAATGTATTCTTCTATTGTGGGCTTCTAATACCCCTCCTACATTTAAAAATGTGGATTGACCAGATTGTTGACTTTTTCCTCTTGAAAAGCTCACTTATGACCTCCACAAGAGACAGCCCAAGTTTGATAGACTCTGGTCTCCACTATTCAACTATATTTCAAACTGGACAGAGTGAACGGGGTGACAAGGGAAATGCGCAGATACATGTTGTGTAAGGTACTGTAAAACCTAAAAGCGAATTATTGGCCCGTCGTCTCAGCGAATGCTTGAACTGGCTGATAAGAACCTTGATAGTGCTGCTGCAAGTGTTATATGTTTTGTGTGTTTTATTTTAATTTTGTTTTTGAGTACGTGTGCGTATGTATGCATGTATGTATGTATGTATGTGTGTGTGTGTACATATATATCAAGGAAAATATATAGACTAAGAAAAATAAATATTTTGATGCAGCTTTATCATTCATTTAATTGTATTTTTATTTTTCAAATGTATTATTATTTTTGACTCTTTTTTTAAGCCTGTCACATCTGTGAACGTGGAATGTGTTTTGTTGGTTGATTGAAAAACAAAGAAAACTTTCAACTTTAAATTGAAAAAAATGAAACAGAAAGAACTTTATTTATAAATATTCAGACCCTTTGTTATGAAGACTTGAAATTGCGCTCGCTCAGGGCATCTGTTTCCATTGATCATCCTGGAGATGTTTCTACAACTTGGAGTCCACCTGCAGTAAATTCAATTGATTGGGCATGATTAAAGCAACCTGTCGATGACAAAAAGGTCCACAGTCTCGACAGTGCATGTCAGAGCAAAAAACAAACCATAAGGTCCAGAGTTTTTTAGAGCTTCAAGACAGGAGCTGCCAAGGCAGATCTGGGGAAGAGTACCAAAACATGTCTGCAGCATTGAAGGGGTCCCCAAGAAGAAAGTAGCCTTCATCATTCTTAAATGGAAGAGGTTGGAACCACCAAGACTGCTCAAGAGCTGGCCGCACGGCCAAACTGAGAAATCGGTCGAGAAGGCCTTGGTCAGGGAGGTGACCAAGAACCAGATGGTCACTCTGACAGAGCTCCACTGTGGAGATGGGAGAAGCTTCCAGAAGGACTCCCAAGTAGGCCTTTATGGTAGTGGGCAGATGAAAGCCACTCCTCAGTGCAAAGGCACATGACAGCCCGCCCAGAGTTCGCCAAAAGGCACCTAAGACTCGGACCATGAGAAACAAGACTCTCTGGTCTGATGAAACCAAGATTGAATCCTTTGGCCTGAATGCCAAGCGTCACGTGTGGAGGAAATCGGGCACCATCTCTACGGTGAAGCATGGTGGTGGCAGCGCTCATACTGTGGATGTTTTTCTCAGAGGTAGGGACTGGAGACCTAGCTTAGACCGAGGAAAGATGAATGATGTGGTGGTAGATCTTGATGAAGTCCTGAGCTCCAGGACGCTCAGGACCTCAGAATGGGGTGAATGTTCACCTTCGAACAGGAAGCAAACAGCAAGGACAATGCAGGAGTGGCTTCAGGACAAGTCTCTGAATGTCTTTGAGTGGCCCAGCCAGAGCCCGGACTTGAACCCGATCTAACATCTCTGGAAAGACCTAAAAATAGCTGTGCAGCAACGCTCCGCATCCAACCTGACAGAGCTTGAGAGGATCTGCAGGGAAGAATGGGAGAAACTCCCCAAATGCAGGTGTGCCAAGCTTGTAGCGTTATACACAAGCCTCAAGGCTGTAATCGCTGCCAAAGGTCCTTCAACAAAGTACTGAGTAAAGGATATAAATACTTATGTAAATGTGATTGATTAGGAATAAAAACAATCTACACACAATACTCCATAATGACAAAACAACAACAGCAAAAACTGTTGTTGCTTTGTCATTATGGGGTATTGTGTGTAGATTGATTAGAAATAAAAACTACCTAATCCATTTTAAAATGTGGAAAAAGTCAAGGGGTCTGAATACTTTCCAAATGCACTGACTTCTTAAGCAAATGTTTAATCTTGAAGTTATTTAGGCTCTTCTAACAAAGGGTTGAATATTTAGACTCTAGATGTTTCAGGTTTTCATTTTGTATTAATTTGTAAACATTTTGAAGAAAAACAAAACAATTCCACTTTGACATTATAGGGTTAGGCCAGGGACCAAAAATCTAAATCAAATCTTTATTTCAGGTTGTTAACAAACAAAAAATCTGGAAAAAGTCAAGGGGTATGAATACTTTCTGAAGGATCTGTACTCATGACAAGTCTAACAATGCATTATTACCTCATCAGGCTAAAAATAATTTAGTGTTACCAATGATATTTAACACTTTATCTGTAGTGTTTTGTCCTGTGCTTGTATTTGTCAGAATAGGTATTTCAGTAGACTATAAATGGTGGTGTAGTGTTGTACCTGCAGTGTTTGTCCGATCCGCTTCAGAGGTGCAGCCTTGACTGGAGGTATGAGGTTGGCCAGCGATGTAACCCGAGAAAGAGGCTTCACCCGCTTGTTACAGGGCTCCTGGAGAGACCAAAGACACTTTGTGATTAATGTTGGTATCTGACTGTGTGTTAAAATGGCAAAGGGGAGACGGCAGGAAAGATGAAGAAAGAAAAGGTGGTAGTGGTGCAGATTAAACATTTTGTGGAGTCACAGTAGTGAATACCTTCTGCGTCCCAATCTCCATTGGATCCCATCAACACCAAAGCTTCAAGACTGGAGCCAGTTTAGGTGAACCAGCAGTACTGACCAGATCTGAGAACTGGAGGATAATATTCATCCTCATCGCACCTTGTCCTCTCTCTATCCCTCCCACGCCCCAGTCACGACCACAGAGCCTCAGCCTTCCTGACCAGCTGTTGCACCGTCAACCAGGGGTTACCCCTGTCCCATCTACATATATCCAAAAACATGTACGGTCTTCTCCTCTCCTCGGTGCCCCTCAAGGTTACAGTATACAGAGTCTGTCAAACATACAAGGTTTCCTGTAATCAAAACACAGACACAGGTAGCCGGTAGGTGATCGAGAAATCAAGGATGCCTTGTCCGCAACTTCAGCATCTTAACCAGTGAGATGTGCATGTTTCCCTTTTCTATGACTCCCCATCCCCTCTTCATTCCCTCCCTCGTCGTCACCTCTGCAGGTTTCTCCGGCTGTGCCTTGGCGTCAGTGTCCTGTTCTTACCACGACAGACGATTTGACCTTACAGCAGTGAAAAGAGGTTTAGAATGCCCTTTGTTTCCTTCCGCAGCACTCCATCAGGATAACATTAGAAGATGAGATATGACCTCCAGTTGCTGCAGTCAGAATCATCAGTGGGGGAAAAAAGACTGACGGGAAAATATCTGCAACCTGCAAAACACCCCTGGCAGCAGCATCGTCGCTCTATTCTCCCATCCTCCATTTCCCCCTTCTCCTGCTCTCTCCTTGTGACGTTGATCAGTATTCTGGGAACGCAGTCTTTTCAGACTGGGTACCCCCTCGTCACAATTCACACATGCCTGCTTCACACGTTTACACACACACACACACACACACACACACACACGATGGGCCTATGAAGCGACAAAAGCAGGGCCATTGTGACTCATAAAAGATACAGGTAACTGCCAAAATAATGGAAACACTTGAGTAAATGAGGGATACAAGGTACACTGAAAACAGGTGCTTCCCCACAGGTGTGGTTCCTGAGTTAATTAAGCAATTAATATCCCACCGTGCTTAGGGACATGTATAAAAAAATGCTGGGCAGGCCATTATTTTGGCTACCATAGCTATGGCCCCATAGGACGACAATGCCCCCATCCACAGGGCACGAGTGGTCACTGAATGGTTTGATGAGCATGAAAAACGATGTAAACCCTATTCCATGGCTGTGTCAGTCACCAGATCGAAACGCAAATGAGATTCTGAAGCAGTGCCCGAGACAGCATTTCCCACCACCAGCAACAAAACACCAAAGGATGGTGGACGTATGGAGTCGCATTCCTCCAATAGAGTTCCATGCAGGGGTGTTTTGAAGCTGTTCGGGCTTGTGGTGGCCCAAACCCCGATTTAAGACACTTTGTTGGTATATATCTTATATTCTCTCGACTGGAGAAAAGTGAGTGGCAGTACAAATCAGACTTTACAAAATGATGTAGTCAAACACTACTTGCTAACTTGGGTGCCATTTGGGATTCAGCCTAAGTTCCCTATTTGCACTATGTAGGGAATATGACTTGTCAGCAGAGATTCATTACTGAACTCAATATGTTGTTTAAATTCTTCTTATGCAATCCAACCCCCATAATCTGCAGACTATCTGATACGCTGAGTTCTGGAGGCTCTAAATTGAGCAGCTGCTGAAAAAATGAGCTCCTGTATATATTGAGATTTAAATGTTTTTTAGAGTGAAGTACATCGAAAAAAATCAAGAGAAAACTGCAAGACTCAATAGAAGACAAAACAAGGAACAAACCAAAAAAGACAGGCTTTTGAAAAAGTAACTATTTTTCATAAAATTGTACAGTTCATCTTAGCTAGCTGAATTGCTAGCAGAATTGTTTACTTGTTGCTAAGCAGTTGCTAGGGACTCTCCTGGAAGAAGCTAGCTAGCTTACAAAGAATAACAACAAAACATATCTAGTTAACAGAAGAAAGGAAGACAAAATAAGGACAAAGAAGGACAGAAGAAAAAGGAAAAGAAAGAGGACAACAAAGTGAAACAGTCAGCACTTCTATTGCAACTTCGTATTTCGTCGTCCTAACGTAGTCTACACTGCTATCTGCCCAGCAGCCTAGCCAGCTAGCAAACGTCCACCGTCTACCGAATAGCAGCACTGTAGAAACTATTACACTCAACTGAACGACTTGATTAGTGTAGTGTTAGCTAGCTACATAGTTGTCTTTGCTGTCTTCGTATCCAAGATAATTGTGTAGTTTAGAGCGTGTAGTCTTAGAGTGATTATCTTAATTTACCGAGGTTAGCTAGCCAGCTATTTGTCGTCCTTAACGTAGGAGACACTGCTAGCTAGCCAACAGCTAGCCAACGTCTACTGAATAGAACTTCCGCACTCAACAACCCGGTCGCATTCCGCTTCGCTCCACAGGTAGTATCACATTTTCATTTCATTTCATTACAGCACAACGGTTTGATTTGTTTGATCGTAGCTAGCTACATAGCTAGCTACATAGCCATCTGTGTATCAAAGATAATTGTGTAGTCTAGAGCGATTTTCTAGGTTAGCTAGCCAGCTATTGTCGTTCTTTTAACGCAGCGTAACGTAATCAACACTGCTAGCTAGCCAGCTAGCCCCGAATAGCAGCACTGTAGAAACTATTACACTCAACGGACGACTTGATTAGTGTAGTGTCAACAACGCAGCCACTGCCAGCTAGCCTACAAAGTCAACAACGCAGCCACTGCCAGCTAGCCTACTTCAGCAGTACTGTATCATTTTAATCCCATTTTAGTCAATAAGATTCTTGCTACGTAAAGCTTAACTTTCTGAACATTCGGGGCAGTGTAGTCCACTTGTCATTCAATCTCCCTTGTCGCGTGGCCTCTTCTGTAGCCTGTCAACTATGTGTCTCTGTCTATCCCTGTTCTCTCCTCTCTGCACAGACCATACAAGCGCTCCACCGCGTGGCCGCAGCCACCTAATCTGGTGGTCCCAGCGCGCCGACCCACGTGGGTTCAGGTCTCCGGTTGCCTCTGGAACTGCCGATCTGCGACCAACAGGCCAGAGTTCATCAGCCTATGCCTCCCTCCAGTCCTCGACTTCTTGGCACTGGCTGGTATGGATCACCACAATCAACACTGCTACTCTGCTCTCTCTTCGTCACCGTGTTCTCGCACACCTCGAGGCTTCTGGTCAGCGGGGTGGTGGCACGGGATCCTCATCTCTCCCAAGTGGTCATTCTCTCTTCTCCTTACCCATCTGTCTATCGCCTCCTTTGAATTTCATGCTGTCACAGTTACCAGCCCTTTCAAGCTTAACATCCTTATCATTTATCGCCCTCCAGGTCCCCTCGGAGAGTTCATCAATGAGCTTGATGCCTTGATAAGCTCCTTTCCTGAGGACGGCTCACCTCTCACAGTTCTGGGCGACTTTAACCTCCCCACGTCTACCTTTGACTCATTCCTCTCTGCCTCCTTCTTTCCACTCCTCTCCTCTTTTGACCTCACCCTCTCACCTTCCCCCTACTCACAAGGCAGGCAATACGCTCGACCTCATCTTTACTAGATGCTGTTCTTCCACTAACCTCATTGCAACTCCCCTCCAAGTCTCCGACCACTACCTTGTATCCTTTTCCCTCTCGCTCTCATCCAACACTTCCCACACTGCCCCTACTCGGATGGTATCGCGCCGTCCCAACCTTCGCTCTCTCTCCCCCGCTACTCTCTCCTCTTCCATCCTATCATCTCTTCCCTCTGCTCAAACCTTCTCCAACCTATCTCCTGATTCTGCCTCCTCAACCCTCCTCTCCTCCCTTTCTGCATCCTTTGACTCTCTATGTCCCCTATCCTCCAGGCCGGCTCGGTCCTCCCCTCCCCGCTCCGTGGCTCGACGACTCATTGCGAGCTCACAGAACAGGGCTCCGGGCAGCCGGCGGAAATGGAGGAAAACTCGCCTCCCTGCGGACCTGGCATCCTTTCGCTCCCTCCTCTCTACATTTTCCTCCTCTGTCTCTGCTGCTAAAGCCACTTTCTACCACTCTAAATTCCAAGCATCTGCCTCTAACCCTAGGAAGCTCTTTGCCACCTTCTCCTCCCTCCTGAATCCTCCTCCCTCCTCCTCCTCTCTGCAGATGACTTCGTCAACCATTTTGAAAAGAAGGTCGACGACATCCGATCCTCGTTTGCTAAGTCAAACGACACCGCTAGTTCTGCTCACACTGCCCTACCCTGTGCTCTGACCTCTTTCTCCCTCTCTCTCCAGATGAAATCTCGCGTCTTGTGACGGCCGGCCGCCCAACAACCTGCCCGCTTGACCCTATCCCCTCCTCTCTTCTCCAGACCATTTCCGGAGACCTTCTCCCTTACCTCACCTCGCTCATCAACTCATCCCTGACCGCTGGCTACGTCCCTTCCGTCTTCAAGAGAGCGAGAGTTGCACCCCTTCTGAAAAAACCTACACTCGATCCCTCCGATGTCAACAACTACAGACCAGTATCCCTTCTTTCTTTTCTCTCCAAAACTCTTGAACGTGCCGTCCTTGGCCAGCTCTCCCGCTATCTCTCTCAGAATGACCTTCTTGATCCAAATCAGTCAGGTTTCAAGACTAGTCATTCAACTGAGACTGCTCTTCTCTGTATCACGGAGGCGCTCCGCACTGCTAAAGCTAACTCTCTCTCCTCTGCTCTCATCCTTCTAGACCTATCGGCTGCCTTCGATACTGTGAACCATCAGATCCTCCTCTCCACCCTCTCCGAGTTGGGCATCTCCGGCGCGGCCCACGCTTGGATTGCGTCCTACCTGACAGGTCGCTCCTACCAGGTGGCGTGGCGAGAATCTGTCTCCTCACCACGCGCTCTCACCACTGGTGTCCCCCAGGGCTCTGTTCTAGGCCCTCTCCTATTCTCGCTATACACCAAGTCACTTGGCTCTGTCATAACCTCACATGGTCTCTCCTATCATTGCTATGCAGACGACACACAATTAATCTTCTCCTTTCCCCTTCTGATGACCAGGTGGCGAATCGCATCTCTGCATGTCTGGCAGACATATCAGTGTGGATGACGGATCACCACCTCAAGCTGAACCTCGGCAAGACGGAGCTGCTCTTCCTCCCGGGGAAGGACTGCCCGTTCCATGATCTCGCCATCACGGTTGACAACTCCATTGTGTCCTCCTCCCAGAGCGCTAAGAACCTTGGCGTGATCCTGGACAACACCCTGTCGTTCTCAACTAACATCAAGGCGGTGGCCCGTTCCTGTAGGTTCATGCTCTACAACATCCGCAGAGTACGACCCTGCCTCACACAGGAAGCGGCGCAGGTCCTAATCCAGGCACTTGTCATCTCCCGTCTGGATTACTGCAACTCGCTGTTGGCTGGGCTCCCTGCCTGTGCCATTAAACCCTACAACTCATCCAGAACGCACGCAGCCCGTCTGGTGTTCAACCTTCCCAAGTTCTCTCACGTCACCCCGCTCCTCCGCTCTCTCCACTGGCTTCCAGTTGAAGCTCGCATCCGCTACAAGACCATGGTGCTTGCCTACGGAGCTGTGAGGGAACGGCACCTCAGTACCTCCAGGCTCTGATCAGGCCCTACACCCAAACAAGGGCACTGCGTTCATCCACCTCTGGCCTGCTCGCCTCCCTACCACTGAGGAAGTACAGTTCCCGCTCAGCCCAGTCAAAACTGTTCGCTGCTCTGGCTCCCCAATGGTGGAACAAACTCCCTCACGACGCCAGGACAGCGGAGTCAATCACCACCTTCCGGAGACACCTGAAACCCCACCTCTTTAAGGAATACCTAGGATAGGATAAAGTAATCCTTCTCACCCCCCTTAAAAGATTTAGATGCACTATTGTAAAGTGGCTGTTCCACTGGATGTCATAAGGTGAATGCACCAATTTGTAAGTCGCTCTGGATAAGAGCGTCTGCTAAATGACTTAAATGTAAATGTAATTAGCTGATAGGACCTCGGGCTCGGCAATCTGTTCATGTGCCAATCAATATCATCAGCAGCAGCATCTCAGTGAAATGCCAGTCATTTAGTTGTTGATCTTAAAGGGGGAGAGAGATGAGGGAAAGGGGGATACCTGAGTTAGTTGTACAACTGAATGCAGTAAATGAAATGAGTCTTCCGCGATTTAACCAAACCCTGAATCAGGAGGTGCGGAAGGCTGCCTTTATATATGTATTTTTTTGACTGATATTATCAACTTTTGGCCACGACTGTACTATTTGTGTCAATTTCCACAAAGTTTGCTGCTTCAGTGTCTGTAGATATTTTTGTCAGATGTTACTATGGAATACTGGAAGTATAATTACAAGCATTTCATAAGTGTCAAAGGCTTTTATTGACAATTTACATGAAGAAGATGCAACGAGTCAATATTTGCAGTGTTGACCCTTCTTTTCAAGACCTCTGCAATCCACCCTGGCACGCTGTCAATTAACTTCTGGGCCACATCCTGCACTGATGGCAGCCCCATTCTTGCATAATCAATGCTTGAGTTTGTCAGAATTATGGGGGTTTTGTTTGTCCACCTGCCTCTTGAGGGATTGGACCACAAGTTCTCAATGGGATTAAGGTCTGGGAGTTTCCGGCTATGTACCCAACATATTGATGTTTTGTTCCCCAAGCTACTTAGTTATCACTTTTGCCTTATGGAAAGGTGGTCCATCATGCTGGAAAAGGCATTGTTCATCACCAAACTGTTCCTCACACTCAACGTCAACAAAACTAAGGAGATGATTGTGGACTTCAGGGAAACAGCAGAGGGAACACCCCCCTATCCACATCGATGGAACAGTAGTGGAGAGGGTAGCAAGTTTAAGTTCCTCGGCATACACATCACAGACAAACTGAATTGGTCCACTCACACTGACAGCGTCGTGAAGAAGGCGCAGCAGCGCCTCTTCAACCTCAGGAGGCTGAAGAAATTCGGCTTGTCACCAAAAGCACTCACAAACTTCTACAGATGCACAATCGAGAGCATCCTGGCGGGCTGTATCACCGCCTGGTGCGGCAACTGCTCCGCCCTCAACCGTAAGGCTCTCAGAGGGTAGTGAGGTCTGCACAACGCATCACCGGGGGCAAACTACCTGCCCTCCAGGACACCTACACCACCCGATGTTACAGGAAGGCCATAAAGATCATCAAGGACATCAACCACCCGAACCACTGCCTGTTCACCCGCTATCATCCAGAAGGCGAGGTCAGTACAGGTGCATCAAAGCTGGGACCGAGAGACTGAAAAACAGCTTCTATCTCAAGGCCATCAGACTGTTAAACAGCCACCACTAACATTGAGTGGCTGCTGCCAACACACTGTCATTGACACTGACCCAACTCCAGCCACTTTAATAATGGGAATTGATGGGAAATGATGTAAATATATCACTAGCCACTTTAAACAATGCTACCTTATATAATGTTACTTACCCTACATTATTCATCTCATATGCATACGTATATACTGTACTCTACATCATCGACTGCATCCTTATGTAATACATGTATCACTAGCCACTTTAACTATGCCACTTTGTTTACTTTGTCTACATACTCATCTCATTATGTATATACTGTACTCGATACCATCTACTGTATGCTGCTCTGTACCATCACTCATTCATATATCCTTATGTACATATTCTGTATCCCCTTACACTGTGTATAAGACAGTAGTTTTGGAATTGTTAGTTAGATTACTTGTTGGTTATCACTGCATTGTCGGAACTAGAAGCACAAGCATTTTCGCTACACTCGCATTAACATCTGCTAACCCATGTGTATGTGACAAATACAAATTTGATTTGATTTGAT
>NW_026289335.1:0-18383 GCF_023373465.1 Oncorhynchus keta
GTGTGAAGTGTGTGTGCGTGTGTGTGTGGTGTGTGTGTGTGGTGTGTGTAGTGTGTGTCTCCATATTGGACAGAATGCTTATTTATCCTCTGTGTGTTTATTCTACAGCTCATAGGAGGCAGGTGTGTGTGTGTGTGTGTGTGGTGTGTGTGTAGTGTGTGTGTCTCCATATTGGACAGAATGCTTATTTATCCTCTGTGTGTTTATTCTACAGCTCATAGGAGGCAGGTGTGTGTGTGTGTGTGTGTGGTGTGTGTGTAGTGTGTGTGTCTCCATATTGGACAGAATGCTTATTTATCCTCTGTGTGTTTATACAGCTCTACAGCTCATAGGACAGAATGCTTATTTATCCTCTGTGTGTGTGTGTGTGTGTGTGGTGTGTGTGTAGTGTGTGTGTCTCCATATTGGACAGAATGCTTATTTATCCTCTGTGTGTTTATTCTACAGCTCATAGGAGGCAGGTGTGTGTGTGTGTGTGTGTGTGGTGTGTGTGTAGTGTGTGTGTCTCCATATTGGACAGAATGCTTATTTATCCTCTGTGTGTTTATTCTACAGCTCATAGGAGGCAGGTGTGTGTGTGTGTGGTGTGTAGTGTGTGGTGTGTGGTGTGTGTAGTGTGTGGTGTGTGTAGTGTGTAGTGTGTGGTGTGTAGTGTGTGGTGTGTGTAGTGTGTGTGTCTCCATATTGGACAGAATGCTTATTTATCCTCTGTGTGTTTATTCTACAGCTCATAGGAGGCAGGTGTGTGTGTGTGTGTGTGTGTGGTGTGTGTGTAGTGTGTGTGTCTCCATATTGGACAGAATGCTTATTTATCCTCTGTGTGTTTATTCTACAGCTCATAGGAGGCAGGTGTGTGTGTGTGTGGTGTGTAGTGTGTGGTGTGTGGTGTGTGTAGTGTGTGGTGTGTGTAGTGTGTGGTGTGTGTAGTGTGTGTGTCTCCATATTGGACAGAATGCTTATTTATCCTCTGTGTGTTTATTCTACAGCTCATAGGAGGCAGGTGTGTGTGTGTGTGTGTGTGGTGTGTAGTGTGTGGTGTGTGTAGTGTGTAGTGTGTGGTGTGTGGTGTGTGTAGTGTGTGTGTCTCCATATTGGACAGAATGCTTATTTATCCTCTGTGTGTTTATTCTACAGCTCATAGGAGGCAGGTGTGTGTGTGTGTGTGTGTGGTGTGTAGTGTGTGTGTCTCCATATTGGACAGAATGCTTATTTATCCTCTGTGTGTTTATTCTACAGCTCATAGGAGGCAGGTGTGTGTGTGTGTGGTGTGTAGTGTGTGGTGTGTGGTGTGTGTAGTGTGTGGTGTGTGTAGTGTGTAGTGTGTGGTGTGTAGTGTGTGGTGTGTGTGTCTCCATATTGGACAGAATGCTTATTTATCCTCTGTGTGTTTATTCTACAGCTCATAGGAGGCAGGTGTGTGTGTGTGTGTGTGTGGTGTGTATGGTGTGTGTGTCTCCATATTGGACAGAATGCTTATTTATCCTCTGTGTGTTTATTCTACAGCTCATAGGAGGCAGGTGTGTGTCTGTGTGTGTGTGGTGTGTGGTGTGTGTGGTGTGTGTGTCTCCATATTGGACAGAATGCTTATTTATCCTCTGTGTGTTTATTCTACAGCTCATAGGAGGCAGGTGTGTGTGTGTGTGTGTGTGGTGTGTGGTGTGTGTGGTGTGTGTGTCTCCATATTGGACAGAATGCTTATTCATCCTCTGTGTGTTTATTCTACAGCTCATAGGAGGCAGGTGTGTGTGTGTGTGTGTGTGTGTGTAGTGTCTCCATATTGGACAGAATGCTTATTTATCCTCTGTGTGTTTATTCTACAGCTCATAGGAGGCAGGTGTGTGTGTAGTGTGTGTCTCCATATTGGACAGAATGCTTATTTATCCTGTGTGTGTTTATTCTACAGCTCATAGGAGGCAGGTGTGTGTGTGTGTGTGTGTGTGTGTGTGTGTAGTGTCTCCATATTGGACAGAATGCTTATTTATCCTCTGTGTGTTTATTCTACAGCTCATAGGAGGCAGGTGTGTGTGTAGTGTGTGTCTCCATATTGGACAGAATGCTTATTTATCCTCTGTGTGTTTATTCTACAGCTCATAGGAGGCAGGTGTGTGTGTGTGTGTGTGTGTGTGTGTGTGTAGTGTCTCCATATTGGACAGAATGCTTATTTGTCCTCTGTGTGTTTATTCTACAGCTCATAGGAGCGTCTTAAACTATCAACCTCTATCAAATATCACTTTTTATTTAGTTTTTAAACAACACACATTGTTCTTCAAAGTCAAGTCCACACAATCATAATAATATATAATTCATTCACTTTTCCACCCCCAAAAAAGCATAAAGTTTAAAATATACTAGAAAGAAAAATATATAACAGTTGATATATATACTTTAAAATGTGATCTAAACTTGTAAACGGTCAAAAGCAATGTGAGCAACGTGGAACTGCATCCAATCCTCCTCAGACAGTTGTATAGTACAGTAGAGGTCTATTTATTAAGGCTGGTAGCCAGTGGTGGGCCAGCTTGGTACATGGTCACTGGGGTCATTCGACCGACTGTGTTTGACTGACTGTTTGACAGACTGTGTTTGACTGACTGTGTTTGACTGACTGTTTGACAGACTGCGTTTGACTGACTGTTTGACAGACTGCGTTTGACAGATTGCGTTTGACTGACTGTGTTTGACTGACTGTGTTTGACTGACTGTGTTTGACAGACTGCGTTTGACAGACTGCGTTTGACAGACTGCGTTTGACAGACTGCGTTTGACAGACTGCGTTTGACAGACTGCGTTTGACAGACTGCGTTTGACAGACTGCGTTTGACAGACTGCGTTTGACAGACTGCGTTTGACAGACTGCGTTTGACAGACTGCGTTTGACAGACTGCGTTTGACAGACTGCGTTTGACCGACTGCGTTTGACCGACTGTGTTTGACCGACTGTGTTTGACCGACTGTGTTTGACCGACTGTGTTTGACCGACTGTGTTTGACCGACTGTGTTTGACCGACTGTATTTGACCGACTGTATTTGACCGACTGTATTTGACTGTGTGTAACCTACATGGCCACAGAAGATGCATCATGTTCCACATGTTTCTAAAGGGTGCTGATGGCCCCTTATTGAGCTGACTGTAGTTGGCTGACTGTTTTCGGGTTCTGTGTAACCTAGTTGGCTAACTGTTTTCGGGTTCTGTGTAACCTAGTTGGCTAACTGTTTTTGGGTTCTGTGTAACCTAGTTGGCTGACTGTTTTTCGGGTTCTGTGTAACCTATATTCTCCAGCTGTTCTCTGTTCTGTTCGTAACATTTCGACCAGGACCTAGGCCACCAGTTTGGATAAGGAGTGAGTGACCGTGCCTGTACTTCCTGTATTCCTGAAATCTGTCCAAGACCAAGGAGACCTTTTACTCAGAGCTCAGTCTTGCCCCCGACCGCACCACCTGGCCCAGCCCCAGCCCCAGCTCCTGCCCCAGCTACTTCCCCAGCCCCAGCCCCTGCCCCAGCTCCTGCCCCAGCTCCAGCCCCAGCCCCAGCTACTTCCCCAGCCCCAGCCCCTGCCCCAGCTCCTGCTCCAGCCCCAGCTCCTGCCCCAGCCCCAGCTCCTGCCCCAGCCCCAGCTCCGTTGCTGGGTGGGCTAGAGGCTGAGGCGGACTGGAAGCCCAGAGAGGCAGAGTTGATGCAGTATCGTTTCCCTGTGGGTCTGGGGCCGTCATCAAACAGGTGTCCGAGGTGAGAACCACACTGAAACACACAGACTGATTACTCAGCAATATCCAAGCAACATTCTGTTGTAATTGTAAATATGAAAACTAAAAATATGTGACCCCCCCTCCAAGGAGAACCGATAATCTAGTCTCTACTTCCGCTTCACCAAAACAGATCTACTATCTCTGCTAGTCTTTAACCTCTAGGTAGACCTCATATCTAACCAGGTCACTATTGTAACAGAGAGTTGATTATCAAGGTCTTCAAATAAACGGTGACATAATGGGAACCAGTTTACCTGACTACAGCTGGTCTCAACTCTGTGCATCCCGTAGGCGAAATCGTCTGTTACAGTGACTGACTCCTCCTTCACCAGGTCATAGAAGGAAGGCCAACCTGGAACACAGAAACAACACATCCTACTACTGGAACACAGAAACAACACATCCTACTACTGGAACACAGAAACAACACATCCTACTACTGGAACACAGAAACAACACATCCTACTACTGGAACACAGAAACAACACATCCTACTACTGGAACACAGAAACAACACACCCTCTTACTGGAACACAGAAACAACACATCCTACTACTGGAACACAGAAACAACACACCCTACTACTGGAACACAGAAACAACACACCCTACTACTGGAACACAGCAACAACACATCCTAATACTGGAACACAGCAACAACACATCCTAATACTGGAACACAGCAACAACACATCCTAATACTGGAACACAGCAACAACACATCCTACTACTGGAACACAGCAACAACACATCCTAATACTGGAACACAGCAACAACACATCCTACTACTGGAACACAGCAACAACACATCCTACTACTGGAACACAGCAACAACACATCCTACTACTGGAACACAGCAACAACACACCCTACTACTGGAACACAGCAACAACACACCCTACTACTGGAACACACACAGAAACAACACATCCTACTACTGGAACACACACAGAAACAACACACCCTACTACTGGAACACAGCAACAACACACCCTACTACTGGAACACACACAACACACCCTACTACTGGAACACACACAGCAACAACACATCCTACTACTGGAACAAAGCAACAACACATCCTACTACTGGAACACAAACAACACATCCTACTACTGGAACACAGAAACAACACATCCTACTACTGGAACACAGCAACAACACACCCTACTACTGGAACACAGAAACAACACACCCTACTACTGGAACACACACAGAAACAACACACCCTACTACTGGAACACAGCAACAACACACCCTACTACTGGAACACACACAGAAACAACACATCCTACTACTGGAACAAAGCAACAACACATCCTACTACTGGAACACAGAAACAACACATCCTACTACTGGAACACAGAAACAACACATCCTACTACTGGAACACAGCAACAACACACCCTACAACTGGAACACAGCAACAACACACCCTACTACTGGAACACAGCAACAACACATCCTACTACTGGAACACAGCAACAACACATCCTACTACTGGAACACAGAAACAACACATCCTACTACTGGAACACAGAAACAACACATCCTACTACTGGAACACAGAAACAACACACCCTACTACTGGAACACAGAAACAACACACCCTACTACTGGAACACAGCAACAACACACCCTACTACTGGAACACAGCAACAACACATCCTACTACTGGAACACAGCAACAACACATCCTACTACTGGAACACAGAAACAACACATCCTACTACTGGAACACAGAAACAACACACCCTACTACTGGAACACAGAAATAACACACCCTACTACTGGAACACAGCAACAACACATCCTACTACTGGAACACAGAAACAACACATCCTACTACTGGAACACAGCAACAACACATCCTACTACTGGAACACAGCAACAACACATCCTACTACTGGAACACAGAAACAACACATCCTACTACTGGAACACAGAAACAACACACCCTACTACTGGAACACAGCAACAACACACCCTACTACTGGAACACAGCAACAACACATCCTACTACTGGAACACAGAAACAAGAAGAGAAGAGCAGAGTAGAGAAGAGCAGAGTAGAGAAGAGCAGAGTAGAGAAGAGTAGAGAAGAGGAGAGTAGAGAAGAGCAGAGTAGAGCAGAGAAGAGCAGAGTAGAGCAGAGTAGAGAAGAGCAGAGAAGAGCAGAGCAGAGCAGAGTAGAGCAGAGTAGAGCAGAGAAGAGCAGAGTAGAGAAGAGCAGAGTAGAGAAGAGCAGAGTAGAGTAGAGCAGCGTAGAGCAGAGCAGCGTAGAGCAGAGCAGAGTAGAGAAGAGCAGAGAAGAGAAGAGCAGAGAAGAGCAGAGCAGAGAAGAGCAGAGTAGAGAAGAGCAGAGAAGAGCAGAGTAGAGAAGAGCAGAGTAGAGCAGAGAAGAGCAGAGTAGAGAAGAGAAGAGCAGAGTAGAGAAGAGCAGAGTAGAGAAGAGCAGAGTAGAGTAGAGCAGCGTAGAGCAGAGCAGCGTAGAGCAGAGCAGAGTAGAGAAGAGCAGAGAAGAGAAGAGCAGAGAAGAGCAGAGCAGAGAAGAGCAGAGAAGAGAAGAGCAGAGAAGAGCAGAGTAGAGAAGAGCAGAGAAGAGCAGAGTAGAGAAGAGCAGAGAAGAGCAGAGAAGAGAAGAGCAGAGAAGAGAAGAGCAGAGAAGAGCAGAGAAGAGCAGAGAAGAGCAGAGAAGAGCAGAGAAGAGCAGAGAAGAGCAGAGCAGAGAAGAGCAGAGAGAGAAGAGCAGAGAAGAGCAGAGCAGAGAAGAGCAGAGTAGAGAAGAGCAGAGTAGAGAAGAGCAGAGTAGAGAAGAGAAGAGCAGAGAAGAGAAGAGCAGAGTAGAGTAGAGAAGAGCAGAGAAGAGCAGAGTAGAGCAGCGTAGAGAAGAGACAAAATATTGTTACGCAATGAATTTTTAGTGTTTTCACACTGGTGCTCCCAAAATAAAAGTGCAGGTCGTACACAGCTGTGTGTATGTGTGGGCCTGCCAGCGTGCCTCCCTGCTTGCACTCGTGTGTATCTTCCAGTCAACCAGAGGATTCCCCTTGACTGGGCTTCTCCCTCCCTCCCTCCCATTCCCCATACTACCCCTTGGCTGGGCTCTCCTTTCCCTCCCCCCCCCCTTTCCCTGCCTTCCCCTTTCCCTCCTCCTCCCCTCTCTCCTCCCACCCTTTCCCTGCCTTCCCCTTTTTCTCCTCCCCCCCTTTCCCTGCCTTCCCCTTTCCCTCCTCCTCTTCATCCCTCTCCTTTCCCTCCCTCCTCCCCTCTTCATCCCCCTCCTCTCTCCCTCCCTCCTCCCCTCTTCATCCCCCTCCTCCTCCCTCCCCTCTCCCTCCCTCTCCTTTCCCTCCTCCCCTCTCCCTCCCTCTCCTTTCCCTCCTCCCCTCCTTTCCCTCCCTCCTCCCTCCCCTCCCTAAATAGGTTTGTTTCAGGTTGATATGAGGAACAGAGGACGGTGTCTAATGGAAGTGTTGATGACGTCAGTCTGAAATTAGAACCTTTTCCCATCCACTTCCTAAATGTAGGGGATTAAATCACAATAGAACAGCGCTGAATTACCAGACTGACAGACAGACAGACAGACGTAGTAATATTCTGAATCACCCTTTCTAAGACTGAGCAGTAGGCTTGATGCAGTTTCTGAACATCAATATAATTAAAGGAAATGTCAAAGCATCTCTCTCTGCTTTTCCATGAGCAGTTGGTTTGTTCTGGAGGCTTGAGACGCTGCAGTGCTACAGGACCATCCTGGGCTCCCTGGGTACCGTCTCAGTCTGTGACAGGAGGGAGCTTTCACTCTGCCTGCCTGTTTCTCAGATCCAAGCCCAGTCCTGTTTATTGAGTTATCGGTTGAGTATTAGAGGGAGAGGGAGAGGGAGGAGGAAGGAGAGGGAGGGCAGGAAGGAGAGGGAGGGCAGGAGGGAGGAGGAGGGAGGGCAGGAAGGAGAGGGAGGGGAGAGGAGCAGGAGGAGGAGAGGGAGGGAAGGAGGAGGAGGAGAGGAGGAAAGGAGGGCAGGAGGGTGAAGGGGAGGGAGGAGGAGAGGAAGGAGGAAAGGGAGAGAGGGAGGGGAAGGAAGGAAAAGGAGGGAGGAGGGAGGAGAGGAAGGGCAGGAGGGAGGAGGAGAGGAGGGCAGGAAGGAGAAGGAGAGGGAAGGGAAAAGGAAAAGGAGGGAGGAGGAGAGGGAGGGAAAAAGGAGGGTGAAGGGGAAGGAGGAGAGGAAGGGCAGGAGGAGAAGGAGAGGGAGGAAAGGAAAAGGGAGGGAGGAGGGAGGAAAAGGAGGGAGGAGGAGAGGAGGGAGGAAAGGAGGGAGGGAGGAAGGAGGGAAAAGGAAAGGAGGGAGGGGAAAAGGAAAAGGAGGGAGGAGGAGTGGGAGGGAAAAGGAAAGGGGAGGAGGGAAGGAGGGAAAAGGAGGGCAGGAGGAGAGGAGGGAAAGGAAGGGCAGGAGGGTGAAGGGGAGGGAGGAGAGGGAAGGGCAGGAAGGAGGAGAGGGAGGGAAAAGGAGAGGAGGAAGGAGGGAAAGGAAAGGGAGGGAGGAGAGGAGGAGGGAAAGGAGGGCAGGAGGGGAGGAGGGAGGCAGGAAGGAGAGGGAGGCAGGGAGGGAGGAGGAGAGGAGGGCAGGAAGGAGAAGGAGAGGAGGGAAAAGGAGGGAGGAGGCAGGAGGAGGAGGAGGGAAAAGGAGGGAGGAGGAGAGGAGGGAAAGGAGGGCAGGAGGGTGAAGGGAGGGAGGGCAGGAGGGTGAAGGTGAGGGATGAGAAGCAGCTGTGTATTAATATTTTTTTTATTTTTTTTATTTTACCTTTATTTAACCAGGCAAGTCAGTTAAGAACACATTATTATTTTCAATGACGGCCTGGGAACAGTGGGTTAACTGCCTGTTCAGGGGCAGAACGACAGATTTGTACCTTGTCAGCTCGGGGATTTGAACTCGCAACCTTCCGGTTACTAGTCCAACGCTCTAACCACTAGGCTACCCTGCCGCCTCTACACTCTAACCACTAGGCTACCCTGCCGCCTCTACACTCTAACCACTAGGCTACCCTGCCGCCTCTACACTCTAACCACTAGGCTACCCTGCCGCCTCTACACTCTAACCACTAGGCTACCCTGCCGCCTCTACACTCTAACCACTAGGCTACCCTGCCGCCTCTACACTCTAACCACTAGGCTACCCTGCCGCCTCTACACTCTAACCACTAGGCTACCCTGCCGCCTCTACACTCTAACCACTAGGCTACCCTGCCGCCTCTACACTCTAACCACTAGGCTACCCTGCCGCCCCTACACTCTAACCACTAGGCTACCCTGCCACCTCTACACTCTAACCACTAGGCTACCCTGCCACCTCTACACTCTAACCACTAGGCTACCCTGCCGCCCCTCCACTCTAACCACTAGGCTACCCTGCCACCTCTACACTCTAACCACTAGGCTACCCTGCCGCCTCTACACTCTAACCACGAGGCTACCCTGCCGCCTCTACACTCTAACCACTAGGCTATTCTGCCACCTCTACACTCTAACCACTAGGCTACCCTGCCGCCTCTACACTCTAACCACTAGGCTACCCTGCCGCCTCTACACTCTAACCACTAGGCTACCCTGCCGCCTCTACACTCTAACCACTAGGCTACCCTGCCGCCCCTCTACACTCTAACCACTAGGCTACCCTGCCACCTCTACACTCTAACCACTAGGCTACCCTGCCACCCTCCACTCTAACCACTAGGCTACCCTGCCACCTCTCCACTCTAACCACTAGGCTACCCTGCCACCTCTCCACTCTAACCACTAGGCTACCCTGCCACCTCTACACTCTAACCACTAGGCTACCCTGCCACCTCTACACTCTAACCACTAGGCTACCCTGCCACCTCTACACTCTAACCACTAGGCTACCCTGCCACCTCTACACTCTAACCACTAGGCTACCCTGCCACCTCTACACTCTAACCACTAGGCTACCCTGCCGCCTCTACACTCTAACCACTAGGCTACCCTGCCGCCTCTACACTCTAACCACTAGGCTACCCTGCCGCCTCTACACTCTAACCACTAGGCTACCCTGCCGCCTCTACACTCTAACCACTAGGCTACCCTGCCACCTCTACACTCTAACCACTAGGCTACCCTGCCACCCCTCCACTCTAACCACTAGGCTACCCTGCTGACTCTACACTCTAACCACTAGGCTACCCTGCCACCTCTACACTCTAACCACTAGGCTACCCTGCCACCTCTACACTCTAACCACTAGGCTACCCTGCCACCCATATACACTAACCACTAGTGCTCCAACAGAAGACTGACATACCAACCACTGGGAGATCCTATATCTCTATCTGCGGTAACCACAGAAGCTAGATGCCACCTCTATCTCTGGAAAACAGGCTACCCTCATTTCTCTATCTGTCTAACCATAGGCTACCCTGCCATATCTATCTCGGTAACCACAGAAGATATATCATTTCCTGCGGTGGAAAACAGAAGATATATCATTTTCTCTATCCGGTGGAAAACAGAAGATATATCATACCGGTGGAAAACAGAAGATATATCATTTCTCTATCTGCGGTGGAAAACATGAGATATATCATTTCTCTATCTGCGGTGGAAAACAGAAGATATATCACGACTCTATCTGCGGTGGAAAACAGAAGACAGATCATACCTCTTGAAAACAGAAGATATATCATTTCTCTATCTGCGGTGGAAAACAGAAGATATCACTGGATGTGACCTGAGCCATTGGACCAAGCTTTCTGTAATACAACAAGCAGACCCCTCCCATTCCTCCACCCTTTTCTCCTCCTCAGGCATAGCCGTCTATCCCTGAACCCTAGCTCCATGAACCATCTGCCCCCTACGGTACACCAACCAGATCCTGCAGCCGTCCACCACCCCTCTCCACCCTGGTCCCCACAGAGCTCTCTGTAGTACACCAACCAGACTCTAAACCCCCCCATCCATCCTCCACCCTGGTCCCCACAGAGCTCTCTGTAGTACACCAACCAGACTCTAAACCCCCCCCCATCCATCCTCCACCCTGGTCCCCACAGAGCTCTCTGTAGTACACCAACCAGACTCTAAACCCCCCCAATCCATCCTCCACCCTGGTCCCCACAGGGCTCTCTGTAGTACACCAACCAGACTCTAAACCCCCATCCATCCATCCATCCTCCACCCTGGTCCCCACAGAGCTCTCTGTAGTACACCAACCAGACTCTACCCCCCCCCCCATCCATCCTCCACCCTGGTCCCCACAGAGCTCTCTGTAGTACACCAACCAGACTCTAAACCCCCCCCCATCCATCCTTCACCCTGGTCCCCACAGAGCTCTCTGTAGTACACCAACTAGACTCTAAACCCCCCCCCATCCATCCTCCACCCTGGTCCCCACAGAGCTCTCTGTAGTACAACAACCAGACTCTAAACCCCCCATCCATCCTCCACCCTGGTCCCCACAGAGCCTCTAGTACACCAACCAGACTCTAAACCAGCCCCCATCCATCCTTCACCCTTTCCCCACAGAGCTCTCTTAGTACAACAACCAGACTCTCCCCCCCCATCCATCCTTCCCTCCTTCCTTCCTCATGCCTCTAACCTCTACCTTCCTGGACCCACTCTCTTTCCTTCCTATGACTCTCTTTCCTTCCTTCCTATGACTCTCCCTCCTTCCTTCCTATGACTCTCCCTCCTTCCTTCCTTCCCTCTCCTCCCTCCTTCCTTCCTGTGACTCTCCCTCCTTCCCCTCTCTTCCTTCCTTCCTACGACTCTCTCCTTCCTTCCTATGACTCTCCCTCCTTCCTTCCTACGACTCTCTTTCCTTCCTTCCTACGACTCTCTTTCCTTCCTTCCTGACTCTCCCTCCTTCCTTCCTATGACTCTCCCTCCTTCCTTCCTCGACTCTCCCTCCTTCCTTCCTGTGACTCTCCCTCCTTCCTTCCTACGACTCTTCCCTCCTTCCTTCCTACGACTCTCCCTCCTTCCTTCCTACGACTCTCCCTCCTTCCTTCCTACGACTCTCCCTCCTTCCTTCCTTCCTTCCTTCCTTCCTACGACTCTCCTTCCTTCCTTCCTTCCTCGACTCTCCCTCCTTCCTTCCTATGACTCTCCCTCCTTCCTTCCTTCCTACGACTCTCCTTCCTTCCTTCCTATGACTCTCCCTCCTTCCTTCCTATGACTCTCCCTCCTTCCTTCCTACGACTCTCCCTCCTTCCTTCCTACGACTCTCCTTCCTTCCTTCCTATGACTCTCCCTCCTTCCTTCCTCGACTCTCCCTCCTTCCTTCCTCTGACTCTCCCTCCCTCCTTCCTCGACTCTCCCTCCTTCCTTCCTTCCCTCCTTCCTTCCTCGACTCTCCCTCCTTCCTCGACTCTCCCTCCTTCCTTCCTTCCTTCCTATGACTCTCCCTCCTTCCTTCCTACGACTCTCCTTCCTTCCTTCCTTCCTACGACTCTCCTTCCTTCCTATGACTCTCCCTCCTTCCTTCCTACGACTCTCCTTCCTTCCTTCCTCGACTCTCCTCCTTCCTTCCTATGACTCTCCCTCCTTCCTTCCTATGACTCTCCCTCCCTCCTTCCTTCCTTCCTTCCTTCCTTCCTTCCTTTCCTACGACTCTCCTTCCTTCCTTCCTACGACTCTCCCTCCTTCCTGTGACTCTCCCTCCTTCCTTCCTACGACTCTCCTTCCTTCCTTCCTCGACTCTCCCTCCTTCCTGTGACTCTCCCTCCTCCTTTCCTACGACTCTCCTTCCTTCCTTCCTCGACTCTCCCTCCTTCCTGTGACTCTCCCTCCTTCCTTCCTCTGACTCTCCTTCCTTCCTTCCTACTTTGACTCTCCCCTCTCCTTCCTGTGACTCTCCCTCCTCCTTTCCTACGACTCTCCTTCCTTCCTTCCTGTGACTCTCCCTCCTTCCTGTGACTCTCCCTCCTTCCTTCCTCTGACTCTCCTTCCTTCCTTCCTACGACTCTCCTTCCTTCCTTCCTTCCTATGACTCTCCCTCCTTCCTTCCTACGACTCTCCTTCCTTCCTTCCTTCCTGTGACTCTCCCTCCTTCCTTCCTTCCTTCCTTCCTTCCTTCCTTCCTTCCTTCCTTCCTTCCTATGACTCTCCCTCCTTCCTTCCCTACGACTCTCCCTCCTTCCTTCCTACGACTCTCCCTCCTTCCTTTCTTCCTCGACTCTCCTTCCTTCCTTCCTATGACTCTCCCTCCTTCCTTCCTACGACTCTGCCTCCTTCCTGTGACTCTCCCTCCTTCCTTCCTACGACTCTCCTTCCTTCCTTCCTACGACTCTCCCTCCTTCCTTCCTACGACTCTCCTTCCTTCCTTCCTACGACTCTCCTTCCTTCCTTCCTACGACTCTCCTTCCTTCCTTCCTACGACTCTCCCTCCTTCCTTCCTACGACTCTCCCTCCTTCCTTCCTACGACTCTCCTCCTTCCTTCCTACGACTCTCCCTCCTTCCTTCCTACGACTCTCCCTCCTTCCTTCCTACGACTCTCCCTCCTTCCTTCCTACGACTCTCCCTCCTTCCTTCCTACGACTCTCCCTCCTTCCTTCCTACGACTCTCCCTCCTTCCTTCCTACGACTCTCCCTCCTCCTTTCCTACGACTCTCCCTCCTTCCTTCCTACGACTCTCCCTCCTCCTTTCCTCGACTCTCCTTCCTCGACTCTCTCCTTCCTTCCTTCCTTCCTTCCTTCCTTCCTACGACTCTCCTCCCTCCTTCCTTCCTACGACTCTCCCTCCCTCCTTCCTACGACTCTCCCTCCCTCCTTCCTACGACTCTCCCTCCTTCCTTCCTACGACTCTCCCTCCCTCCTTCCTTCCTCGACTCTCCCTCCCTCCTTCCTTCCTTCCTGCGACTCTCCCTCCCTCCTTCCTTCCTACGACTCTCCCTCCTTCCTTCCTTCCTACGACTCTCCCTCCCTCCTTCCTTCCTACGACTCTCCCTCCCTCCTTCCTTCCTACGACTCTCCCTCCCTCCTTCCTTCCTACGACTCTCCCTCCCTCCTTCCTTCCTACGACTCTCCCTCCCTCCTTCCTACGACTCTCCCTCCCTCCTTCCTACGACTCTCCCTCCCTCCTTCCATCTCCCTGTGGTAGGTCATCATCAACCAGACTCTCCTCCCCCATCCCTCCCTTCCTCCATCTCCCTGTGGTAGGTCATCATCAACCAAACTCTCCTCCCCCATCCCCCCCTCCCTCCGTCTCCCTGTGGTAGGTCATCATCAACCAAACTCTCCTCCCCCATCCCTCCTGCGACTCTCCCTCCTTCCTTCCTTCCTACGACTCTCCCTCCTTCCTTCCTGCGATTCTCCCTCCTTCCTTCCTACGACTCTCCCTCCCTCCTTCCTTCCTACGACTCTCCCTCCCTCCTTCCTACGACTCTCCCTCCCTCCTTCCTACGACTCTCCCTCCCTCCTTCGACACTCCCTCCCTCCTTCCTACGACACTCCCTCCCTCCTTCCTACGACCCTCCCTCCCTCCTTCCTACGACTCTCCCTCCCTCCTTCCTACGACTCTCCCTCCCTCCTTCCTACGACTCTCCCTCCCTCCTTCCATCTCCCTGTGGTAGGTCATCATCAACCAGACTCTCCTCCCCCATCCCTCCTTCCTCCATCTCCCTGTGGTAGGTCATCAACAACCAGACTCTCCATGTTTTTCCTCTTCAGGTCTTATCAGTCTATCCCTGGAGCCTCCAGCTCCTGAAACAAGCACCACCCCCTGTCCATCACCCTGGAGCCTCCAGCTCCCTGAAACAAGCACCACCCCTGTCCATCACCCAGCTACAACACCATGGTCTCCCTGTGGTAGGTCATCAACAACCACACTCCCCATCCCCCCGTCCCCCGTCCCCCCCTGTCCAGCTACAGCTCCAACACCATGGTCTCCCTGCGGTAGGTCATCAACAACCACACTCCCCATCCCCCTCAAGCTGTAAACCGTCTACCCCTGAGGAGTTAGGGGAGGGGACGGCTTTGGCCAACGACTACAAAGCCATGAAATTCCACAGCAACACAGGAAACGCACTGGGGAATAGAAGAATCTATGAGTCAGAAGAGGAGAATCCCTAACTCCAACTTCACACACTGGAGTGTGTGTGTGTGTGTGTGTGTGTGTGTGTGTGTGTGTGTGTGTGTGTGTGTGTGTGTGTGTGTGTGTGTGTGTGTGCTTTATTACCACTGGTTAGATCCTCAATTAATGGAGCAGTGTAGCCTATTAAGGGAATAGGGTAGCATTTAGTACACTATTAAGGGAATAGGGTAGAATTTAGTACACTATTTTGGGAATAGGGTAGAATTTAGTACACAGCCCTGGTTTGGACAACAGCAGTCTAAGGGAATAGGGTAGCATTTAGTACACTATTTTGGGAATAGGGTGAGAATTTAGTACACAGCCCTGGTTTGGACAACAGCAGTCTAAGGGAATAGGGTAGCATTTGAAAGTACACTATTAAAGGGAATAGGGTAGTATTTAGTCCCACTATTAAGGGAATAGGGTAGCATTTAGTCCACTATTAAGGGAATAGGGTAGCATTTAGTCCACTATTAAGGGAATAGGGTAGCATTTAGTCCACTATTAAGGGAATAGGTAGCATTTACTCCACTATTAAGGGGAATAGGGTAGTATTTAGTCCACTATTAAGGAACTAGGGTAGTATTTAGTCCACTATTAAGGGAATAGGGTAGCATTTAGTCCACTATTAAGGGAATATGGTAGCATTTAGTCCACTATTAAGGGAATATGGTAGCATTTAGTCCACTATTAAAGGGAATATGGTAGTATTTAGTCCTCTATTAAGGGAATGGTAGCATTTAGTCCACTATTAAGGGAATATGGTAGCATTTAGTCCACTATTAAGGAATAGGGTAGTATTTTAGTCCTAATGGGAATAGGGTAGCATTTAGTCCACTATTAAGGGAATAGGGTAGTATTTAGTCCACTATTAAGGGAATAGGGTAGCATTTAGTCCACTATTAAGGGAATAGGGTAGCATTTAGTCCACTATTAAGGGAATAGGGTAGTATTTAGTCCACTATTAAGGGAATATATGGCATTTAGTCCACTATTAAGGGAATAGGGTAGTATTTAGTCCTCTATTAAGGGAATAGGGTAGCATTTAGTCCACTATTAAGGGAATATGGTAGCATTTAGTCCACTATTAAGGGAATAGGGTAGTATTTAGTCCACTATTAAGGGAATAGGGTGGACCACTATTAAGGGAATAGGGTAGCATTTAGTCCACTATTAAGGGAATAGGGTAGTATTTAGTCCACTATTAAGGGAATATGGTAGTATTTAGTCCACTATTAAGGGAATAGGGTAGTATTTAGTCCTCTATTAAGGGAATAGGGTAGCATTTTTAGTCCACTATTAGGGGAATAGGGGTAGCATTTAGTCCACTATTAAGGGAATATGGTAGCATTTAGTCCACTATTAAGGGAATAGGGTAGCATTTAGTCCACTATTAAGGAATAGGGTAGCATTTAGTCAACTATTAAGGGAATAGGGTAGCATTTAGTCCACTATTAAGGGAATATGGTAGCATTTAGTCCACTATGAAGGGAATAGGGTAGCATTTAGTCCACTATTAAGGGAATAGGGTAGCATTTAGTCCACTATTAAGGGAACAGGGTAGCATTTAGTCCACTATTAAGGGAATAGGGTAGCATTTAGTCCACTATTAAGGGAATAGGTAGCATTTAGTCCACTATGGAAGGGAATAGGGTAGCATTTAGTCCACTATGAAGGAAATAGGGTAGCATTTAGTCCACTATTAAGGGAATAGGGTAGCATTTAGTCCACTATTAAGGAATAGGGTAGCATTTAGTCCACTATTAAGGGAATAGGGTAGCATTTAGTCCACTATTAAGGGAATAGGGTAGCATTTAGTCCACTATTAAGGAATAGGGTAGAATTTAGTCCACTATTAAGGGAATAGGGTAGCATTTAGTCCACTATTAAGGGGAATGGGGTAGCATTTAGTCCACTATTAAGGGAATAGGGTAGCATTTAGTCCACTATTAAGGGAATAGGGTAGCATTTAGTCCACCATTAAGGGAATAGGTAGCATTTAGTCCACTATTAAGGGAATAGGGTAGCATTTAGTCCACTATTAAGGGAATAGGGCAGCATTTAGTCCACTATTAGGGAATAGGGTAGCATTTAGTCCACTATTAAGGAATAGGGTAGCATTTAGTCCACTATTAAGGGAATAGGGTAGCATTTAGTCCACTATTAAGGAATAGGGTAGCATTTAGTCCACTATTAAGGGAATAGGTAGTATTTAGTCCACTATTAAGGGAATAGGGTAGCATTTAGTCCACTATTAAGGGAATAGGGTAGCATTTAGTCCACTATTAAGGAATAGGGTAGCATTTAGTCCACTATTAGGGAATAGGGTAGCATTTAGTCCACTATTAAGGGAATAGGGTAGCATTTATTTTTGTGTTGTTTTGAATTGTATTTCACCATCTGTTCAGTTGTTGAAGCAAACGTTGATTTGAGGGACTTAAACATGTGTGTCCGTCCACAAGCACAAGTCTCTCCATCTCCCCACACCCACACACACACACACACACACACACACACACACACACACACACACACACACACACACACCTCTCTGTCTCCCCCTATTGTTCATCTCAACTTCGCCACTAGGTCACTGCTCCTCGGGACCTTGTTAGCTGAAACAGGTGTCTTCTAGTAGGGCTGGAGCAAAAGCCTGCCCCACATAGCTTTCCAGAAGGAGGGTTGTTTCTGAGAATGTACCTCATTCACTCATCCTCATTCACTCATCCTCATTCAAAAATAATGTCGAAACCCTTTAGTAAAAGAATTGTAACATTCCCCACAGTTCCTCCGGTCTCCAGTGACACCGCGGCCGATCTCCCCTCTCAGGTATTTCCTAATTACAGCCTAAGACAAATCGCTGGTCAGAGAGAGAGAGAGAGAGAGAGACTGCAATTAAACCCAACAGGAATTCCTAAAGGATTAGCTATGACAGACTCCCAGATAGCTTTCATTTAAAAACACCTCTCTGGAAGTGTCTTAGAGGATACCATTTAGGACACAATCTATAATGCAGTAATGCACTGCTCTTACTTCTTGCCCTGTGTGCTGTTGTCTGTGCCCAATAATGTGTTGCTACCGCCGTGCTGCTACCTCCGTGCTGTGCACTATCTAGACTAGAGAAGAGGGCGGGGCCCTGGTCAAAACTAGTGCACCATCTAGACTAGAGAAGAGGGCGGGGCCCTGGTCAAAACTAGTGCACTATCTAGACTAGAGAAGAGGGCGGGGCCCTGGTCAAAACTAGTGCACCATCTAGACTAGAGAAGAGGGCGGGGCCCTGGTCAAAACTAGTGCACTATCTAGACTAGAGAAGAGGGCGGGGCCCTGGTCAAAACTAGTGCACTATCTAGACTAGAGAAGAGGGCGGGGCCCTGGTCAAAACTAGTGCACTATCTAGACTAGAGAAGAGGGCGGGGCCCTGGTCAAAACTAGTGCACTATCTAGACTAGAGAACAGGGCGGGGCCCTGGTCAAAACTGGTGCACTATCTAGACTAGAGAAGAGGGCGGGGCCCTGGTCAAAACTAGTGCACTATCTAGACTAGAGAAGAGGGCGG
>NW_026289336.1:0-10000 GCF_023373465.1 Oncorhynchus keta
TGGGAGACTCATATGGGGAACCTGGTCTGTTTAATGGTAGGTGACTGATATGGGATACCTGGTCTGTTTAATGGTAGGAGACTCATGGGGAAACCCGGGTCTGTATAATGGTAAGGAGTTTATGGGGAACCTGGTCTGTTTTAATGGTAGGAGACTCATATGGGAAACCTGGTCTGTTTAATGGGAGGAGATTCATATGGAATACCTGGTCTGTATAATGGTGGGAGACTCATATGGAATACCTGGTCTGTATAATGGTGGGAGACTCATATGGAATACCTGGTCTGTATAATGGTGGGAGACTCATATGGGAATACCTGGTCTGTATAATGGTGGGAGACTCATGGGAATACCTGGTCTGTATAATGGTGGGAGACTCATATGAATACCTGGTCTGTACAATGGTGGGAGATTCATAGGAATACATGGTCTGTATAATGGTGGGAGACTCATATGAAATACCTGGTCTGTATAATGGTGGAGACTCATATGGAATAACCGGTCTGTATAATGGGTGGGAGATTCATATGGAATAACCAGTCTGTTTAATGGTAGGAGACTCATATGGAATACCTGGTCTGTATAATGGTGGGAAACTCATATGGAATACCTGGTCTGTATAATGGTGGGAGACTCATATGGAAAACCTGGTCTATTTAATGGTAGGAGACTTCATATGGAATACCTGGTCTGTGTAATGGTAGGAGATTCATATGGGAAACCTGGTCTGTATAATGGTAGTAGACTCATATGGAATACCTGGTCTGTATAATGGTAGGAGAGTCATATGGGAAACCTGGTCTGTTTAATGGTAGGAGACTCATATAGAAAACCTGGTCTGTTTAATGGTAAGAGCCTCATATGGAATACCTTGTCTGTTTAATGGTAGTAAACTCATATGGGGAAACCTGGTCTGTTTAATGGTAGGAGCTCATATGAAATACCCAGTCTGTTTAATGGTAGGAGACTCATATGGAAACCTGGTCTGTATAATGGTAGTAGACTCATATAAACTAATACCTGGTCTGTATAATGGTAGGAGAGTCATATGGGAAACCTGGTCTGTTTAATGGTAGGAGACTCATATAGAAAACCTGGTCTGTTTAATGGTAAGAGACTCATATGGAATACCTTGTCTGTTTAATGGTAGTAAACTCATATGGGAAACCTGGTCTGTTTAATAGTAGGAGCTCATATGAAATACCCGGTCTGTTTAATGGTAGGAGACTCATATGGGAAACCTGGTCTGTATAATGGTAGTAGACTCATATGGAATACCTGGTCTGTATAATGGTAGGAGAGTCATATGGGAAACCTGGTCTGTTTAATGGTAGGAGACTCATATGGAAAACCTGGTCTGTTTAATGGTAAGAGACTCATATGGAATACCTTGTCTGTTTAATGGTAGTAAACTCATATGGGAAACCTGGTCTGTTTAATGGTAGGAGCTCATATGAAATACCCGGTCTGTTTAATGGTAGGAGACTCATATGGGAAACCTGGTCTGTTTAATGGTAGGAGAGTCATATGGGAAACCTGGTCTGTATAATGGTAGTAGACTCATATGGAATACCTGGTCTGTATAATGGTAGGAGAGTCATATGGGAAACCTGGTCTGTTTAATGGTAGGAGACTCATATGGAAAACCTGGTCTGTTTAATGGTAAGAGACTCATATGGAATACCTTGTCTGTTTAATGGTAGTAAACTCATATGGGAAACCTGGTCGGTTTAATGGTAGGAGACTCATATGGAAAACCTGGTCTGTTTAATGGCAAGAGACTCATATGGAATACCTTGTCTGTTTAATGGTAGTAAACTCATATGGGAAACCTGGTTTGTTTAATGGTAGGAGCTCATATGAAATACCCGGTCTGTTTAATGGTAGGAGACTCACATGGGAAACCTGGTCTGTATAATGTTGGGAGACTCATATGGGAAACCTGGTCTGTATCGCAAACACATGGTTGCCATGTGTTTGATGCCATCCCATTTGCTCCATTCCAGCTATTATTATGAGCCGTCCTCCCCTCATCAGCCTCCACTGGTCTGTATAATGGTGGGAGACTCATATGGAATACCTGGTCTGTATAATGGTGGGAAGACTCATATGGAATACCTGGTCTGTATAATGGTGGGAGACTCATATGGGAAACCCGGTCTGTATAATGGTGGGAGACTCATATGGAATACCCGGTCTGTTTAATGGGAGGAGACTCATATGGAATACCTGGTCTGTATAATGGTGGGAGACTCATATGGAATACCTGGTCTGTATAATGGTGGGAGAGTCATATGGGAAACCTGGTCTGTATAATGGTAGTAGACTCATATGGAATACCTGGTCTGTATAATGGTAGGAGAGTCATATGGGAAACCTGGTCTGTTTAATGGTAGGAGACTCATATGGAAAACCTGGTCTGTTTAATGGCAAGAGACTCATATGGAATACCTTGTCTGTTTAATGGTAGTAAACTCATATGGGAAACCTGGTCTGTTTAATGGTAGGAGTCTCATATAGAAAACCTGGTCTGTTTAATGGTAAGAGACTCATATGGAATACCTTGTCTGTTTAATGGTAGTAAACTCATATGGGAAACCTGGTTTGTTTAATGGTAGGAGCTCATATGAAATACCCGGTCTGTTTAATGGTAGGAGACTCACATGGGAAACCTGGTCTGTATAATGGTGGGAGACTCATATGGGAAACCTGGTCTGTATCGCAAACACATGGTTGCCATGTGTTTGATGCCATCCCATTTGCTCCATTCCAGCTATTATTATGAGCCGTCCTCCCCTCATCAGCCTCCACTGGTCTGTATAATGGTGGGAGACTCATATGGAATACCTGGTCTGTATAATGGTGGGAGACTCATATGGAATACCTGGTCTGTATAATGGTGGGAGACTCATATGGGAAACCCGGTCTGTATAATGGTGGGAGACTCATATGGAATACCTGGTCTGTTTAATGGGAGGAGACTCATATGGAATACCTGGTCTGTATAATGGTGGGAGACTCATATGGAATACCTGGTCTGTATAATGGTGGGAGACTCATATGGAATACCTGGTCTGTTTAATGGGAGGAGACTCATATGGCAATATAATACCTGGTCTGTTTAATGGTGGGAGACTCATATGGGGAACCTGGTCTGTTTAATGGTAGGAGACTCATATGGGAAACCCGGTCTGTATAATGGTGGGAGACTCATATGGAATACCCGGTCTGTTTAATGGGAGGAGACTCATATGGAATACCTGGTCTGTATAATGGTGGGAGACTCATATGGAATACCTGGTCTGTATAATGGTGGGAGACTCATATGGAATACCTGGTCTGTATAATGGTGGGAGACTCATATGGAATACCTGGTCTGTTTAATGGGAGGAGACTCATATGGAATACCTGGTCTGTATAATGGTGGGAGACTCATATGGAATACCTGGTCTGTATAATGGTGGGAGACTCATATGGGAAACCCGGTCTGTATAATGGTGGGGAGACTCATATGGAATACCCGGTCTGTTTAATGGGAGGAGACTCATATGAATATGGTCTGTATAATGGTGGGAGACTCATATGGGAAACCCGGTCTGTATAATGGTGGGAGACTCATATGGAATACCGGTCTGTTTAATGGGAGGAGACTCATATGGAATACCTGGTCTGTATAATGGTGGGAGACTCATATGGAATACCTGGTCTGTATAATGGTGGGAGAGTCATATGGGAAACCTGGTCTGTATAATGGTAGTAGACTCATATGGAATACCTGGTCTGTATAATGGTAGGAGAGTCATATGGGAAACCTGGTCTGTTTAATGGTAGGAGACTCATATGGAAAACCTGGTCTGTTTAATGGCAAGAGACTCATATGGAATACCTTGTCTGTTTAATGGTAGTAAACTCATATGGGAAACCTGGTCTGTTTAATGGTAGGAGTCTCATATAGAAAACCTGGTCTGTTTAATGGTAAGAGACTCATATGGAATACCTTGTCTGTTTAATGGTAGTAAACTCATATGGGAAACCTGGTTTGTTTAATGGTAGGAGCTCATATGAAATACCCGGTCTGTTTAATGGTAGGAGACTCACATGGGAAACCTGGTCTGTATAATGGTGGGAGACTCATATGGGAAACCTGGTCTGTATGGCAAACACATGGTTGCCATGTCTGGATGACTCCATTCCAGGTAGTAAACTTATGAGCCGTCTGTTTAATAGTAGGAGCTCATATGAAATACCCTCATCAGCCTCCACTGGTCTGTATAATGGTAGTAGACTCATATGGAATACCTGGTCTGTATAATGGTAGGAGACTCATATGGAATACCTGGTCTGTATAATGGTGGGAGACTCATATGGGAAACCCGGTCTGTATAATGGTGGAGACTCATATGGAATACCTGGTCTGTTTAATGGTCTGTTTAATGGAGACTCATATGGAATACCTGGTCTGTATAATGGTGGGAGACTCATATGGAATACCTGGTCTGTATAATGGTGGGAGACTCATATGGAATACCTGGTCTGTTTAATGGGAGAGACTCATATGGAATACCTGGTCTGTTTAATGGTGGGAGACTCATATGGGGAACCTGGTCTGTTTAATGGTAGGAGACTCATATGGAAACCTGGTCTGTATAATGGTGGGAGACTCATATGGAATACCCGGTCTGTTTAATGGGAGGAGACTCATATGGAATACCTGGTCTGTATAATGGTGGGAGACTCATATGGAATACCTGGTCTGTATAATGGTGGGAGACTCATATGGAATACCTGGTCTGTATAATGGTTTGGGAGAGCTCATATGGAATACCTGGTCTGTTTAATGGGAGGAGACTCATATGGAATACCTGGTCTGTATAATGGTGGGAGACTCATATGGAATACCTGGTCTGTATAATGGTGGGAGACTCATATGGGAAACCCGGTCTGTATAATGGTGGAGACTCATATGGAATACCCGGTCTGTTTAATGGGAGGAGACTCATATGGAATACCTGGTCTGTATAATGGTGGGAGACTCATATGGGAAACCCGGGTCTGTATAATGGTGGGGAGACTCATATGGAATGCCGGTCTGTTTAATGGGAGGAGACTCATATGGAATACCTGGTCTGTATAATGGTGGGGAGACTCATATGGAATACCTGGTCTGTATAATGGTGGGAGAGTCATATGGGAAACCTGGTCTGTATAATGGTAGTAGACTCATATGGAATACCTGGTCTGTATAATGGTAGGAGAGTCATATGGGAAACCTGGTCTGTTTAATGGTAGGAGACTCATATGGAAAACCTGGTCTGTTTAATGGCAAGAGACTCATATGGAATACCTTGTCTGTTTAATGGTAGTAAACTCATATGGGAAACCTGGTCTGTTTAATGGTAGGAGACTCATATAGAAAACCTGGTCTGTTTAATGGTAAGAGACTCATATGGAATACCTTGTCTGTTTAATGGTAGTAAACTCATGGGAAACCTGGTTTGTTTAATGGTAGGAGCTCATATGAAATACCCGGTCTGTTTAATGGTAGGAGACTCACATGGGAAACCTGGTCTGTATAATGGTGGGAGACTCATATGGGAAACCTGGTCTGTATCGCAAACACATGGTTGCCATGTGTTTGATGCCATCCCATTTGCTCCATTCCAGCTATTATTATGAGCCGTCCTCCCCTCATCAGCCTCCACTGGTCTGTATAATGGTGGGAGACTCATATGGAATACCTGGTCTGTATAATGGTGGGAGACTCATGGAATACCTGGTCTGTATAATGGTGGGAGACTCATATGGGAAACCCGGTCTGTATAATGGTGGGAGACTCATATGGAATACCTGGTCTGTTTAATGGGGAGAGACTCATATGGAATACCTGGTCTGTATAATGGTGGGAGACTCTTATGGAATACCTGGTCTGTATAATGGTGGGAGACTCATATGGAATACCTGGTCTGTATAATGGTGGTGGGAGACTCATATGGAATACCTGGTCTGTTTAATGGGGGGAGACTCATATGGAATACCTGGTCTGTATAATGGGTGGGAGACTCATATGGAATACCTGGTCTGTATAATGGTGGGAGACTCATATGGGAAACCCGGTCTGTATAATGGTGGGGAGACTCATATGGAATACCCGGTCTGTTTAATGGGAGGAGACTCATATGGAATACCTGGTCTGTATAATGGTGGGGAGACTCATATGGAATACCTGGTCTGTATAATGGTGGGAGACTCATATGGAATACCTGGTCTGTATAATGGTGGGAGACTCATATGGAATACCTGGTCTGTTTAATGGGAGGGAGACTCATATGGGAATACCTGGTCTGTATAATGGTGGGAGACTCATATGGAATACCTGGTCTGTATAATGGTGGGAGACTCATATGGGAAACCCGGTCTGTATAATGGTAGGGGAGACTCATATGGAATACCCGGTCTGTTTAATGGGAGGAGACTCATATGGAATACCTGGTCTGTATAATGGTGGGAGACTCATATGGAATACCTGGTCTGTATAGTATGGTGGGAGACTCACCCGGTCTGTTTATGGAATACCTGGTCTGTATAATGGTGGGAGACTCATATGGAATACCTGGTCTGTATAATGGTGGGAGACTCATATGGAATACCTGGTCTGTATAATGGTGGGAGACTCATATGGAATACCTGGTCTGTATAATGGTAGTAGACTCATATGGAATACCTGGTCTGTATAATGGTGGGAGACTCATATGGAATACATGGTCTGACTCATATAATGGTAGTAGACTCATATGGAATACCTGGTCTGTATAATGGTGGGAGACTCATATGGAATACCTGGTCTGTATAATGGTAGGAGACTCATATGGGAAACCCGGTCTGTTTAATGGTAGGCGACTCATATGACCACAACTCTTTGTTTGAGTGGGGCGACATCTGATATCATTGCTGCCCTGTTTTAAATGGAGAGAGAGAGAACGTACACACAGAAAGGCTAATGGCACTCATTCACGTTTCCTTCCATTCTTTTTTTGTAACCCCACACCCCATCTGATACACACAGGGGATTCAAATCGGAGTTCAACATTCAACCCATGTGCAATCGTTCTCCCTCTCACCCAGCTCTCCCTCTCCCTCTCACCCAGCTCTCTTTCTCCCTCTCACCCAGCTCTCCCTCTCCCTCTCACCCAGCTCTCTCTCCCTCTCACCCAGCTCTCCCTCTCCCTCTTAATGTCAGTGATGTGACTGTACGCTCTCTGCACTTCCCTTGTTTTCTTCCCTCCCTCCTCTCTCACTCTCTTCCCTTGTTTTCTTCCTCTCCCTCTCTCTCACTCTCTTCCCTTGTTTTCTTCCTCTCCCCTCTCTCTCACTCTCTTCCCTTGTTTCTTCCTCTCCCCCTCTCTCTCACTCTCTTCCCTTGTTTTCTTCCTCTCCCCTCTCTCTCTCACTCCCTATTCCCTTGTTTTCTTCCTCTCCTCTCTCTCACTCTATTCCCTTGTTTTCTTCCTCTCCCCTCTCTCACTCTCTTCCCTTGTTTTCTTCCTCTCCCCTCTCTCTACTCTCTTCCCTTGTTTTCTTCCTCTCCCCTCTCTCTCACTCTCTTCCCTTGTTTTCTTCCTCTCCCCTCTCTCACTCTCTCTCCCTTGTTTTCTTCCTCTCCCTCTCTCTCACTCTCTTCCCTTGTTTTCTTCCCTCCCCTCTCTCTCACTCTCTTCCCTTGTTTTCTTCCTCTCCCCTCTCTCTCACTCTCTTCCTTGTTTTCTTCCTCTCCCCTCTCTCTCACTCTCTTCCCTTGTTTTGTTCCTCTCCCTCTCTCTCACCCCTCTCTTCCCTTGTTTTCTTCCTCTCCCCTCTCTCTCACTCTATTCCCTTGTTTTCTTCCTCTCCCCTCTCTCACTCTCTTCCCTTGTTTTCTTCCTCTCCCCTCTCTCACTCCTCTCTTCCCTTGTTTTCTTCCTCTCCCTCTCTCTCACTCTCTTCCCTTGTTCCTCTCTCCTTTACGTGACCTTCTCTCCCTCTCCTGGTGGGGTTGATGCAACCTCTCCTTCCATCATCATCATCACCTCCATCCCTCTCTCCATGCATGTCTCTCTCCCCTTCCTCTATTTCTCCATGGGGCATGTGGCTGTATAATGTGTTCACTCTGACTTCACTGTAAATAAGATTTCATTCAGTTTTATGTTGACGACAGAGAGAAGGAGAGCTGGGCAAGGAGAGAAATAGGGATAGAGAAATAGGGATAGAGAAATAGGGATAGAGAAATAGGGATAGAAAGCGGAGCTATTGTTTGGTAACAGTAAAGCCCTGTTTGTATAGAAACATTACTATAAAGCAGGGTGTCAAAGTCAAATGGACGGAGGGCCAAATAAAAAAAATTTAGCTACAAGCCGAGGCCGGACTGTTCGAATGTTCATTGAAAAATTTTTAAATGACGCATATAGTCTAGTGAACCTAATTGAACCTACTGAAAACCTAACAAATATATTCCAATATGATCAGATAAATAAAGCAATATTTTCTTATGGCTCTGTCAGTAATCTTTAATTTTCAACAGACACAAAAGACAAATTTCCTTTATATAAAAATCCCCATAACATGAACATTAAATGAAAGAAACCGGTATTCAAGGCACCATCAGTAGCCTATATTTTCTATTTTAGCAAAAGTGGGCAAATTTACTTCAAAGAAAAAAACAATAATAGCAATTTTCTATCATCCACTCAACTGAAATATTTTTAAAATATAATTGGATTGAAATACAATAAAATAAAGTGCAAAAATCTATTAATCAAAAACAACACTTTGTTTAAGGAGAAGTAACATGCAGTGAAAACAAATATTAAACTTTAACTTTTAAACTTGAACTGAGTAAAAACTCTAAATATGTGATTGCACAGTAATGTTCACTTGTTTGAGGTTGAGGGTGATACTTGGTGGTGTCCCATCTTTTCCCACAAGTTCATCAATGTTCGGGGTAAGGCTCTGAGCTGAGGAAATCAGGAAATCAGTGTTCAGCAGTAAGTCGACTTCTGTGTGATGTTTTGTTCAAGTTCATCAAAGAAAACAGTTGTTCACAGGTATGTGCTGCCAAACATAGACAACGTTTGAGCAGCCTGGATGCGCAGCTGGGGCATTGTGTCGGGGAGGAAACGGGCGAACTCCGCAGCACCCACTGCCGCATATTTTGCCCTCAGTGCATCATTGCATTGGAGGTCAATCAACTCCATTTGGAGGTTTGGTGGTGAGCTTTCCACGTCAACAGCAAATGGGTTACCGAGCAGTTCCAACCTGCTTTTTTTGTGCTTCAAAGTCAGCAAATCGGCGTCGAAAGTCAGCGGCAAGCATACCTATTTTATCAGCCAACTGTGCGCTCGGGAACGCACTGGTAGAGAGCTTCTCTTTCATGGTCTGGCAGCTGGGAAAGTGGCTCAAATTTTCTTTCCGCATCTCGTCTCCCACAGAGTCAGTTTGGTTTTAAATGCCTTCACTGTACTGTACATATCAGAGATGACACGATCCCGACCCTGCAGGCTGCAAGTTCATTGCATTCAGATGACTCGTAATGTCACACAGAAAAGCCATTTCACACAGAAACATTTCGTCTCGGAGTTGTGTTGTGTCTTTCCCTTTGCTGTCCAGAACAGACAAATCTCCTCACGGCTCGAAACATCTTTGAAGCACCTTTCCCTGGCTTAGCCATCGCACCTCTGTGTGATAAGGCAAATCACCATGCTCCGTTTCTAACTCCGTCAGAAATGCCTTGAACTGGCGGTGATTCAAACCTTGGCTCTGATAAAGTTAACTGTGCGCGTGATGATGCTCATTACATGCTCCATTTTCAAGGCTTTACCGCACAACGCTTCCTGGTGTATGATACAATGATAAGCTGTCAGCTCACCTGTCGCGTTTTCCTCTTGCATCTTTTCCCGTATCTTCGCCACCAGTCCGCTCCTGTGTCCACACATCGCAGGTGCTCCGTCGGTTGTCAAACCCACGAGTT
>NW_026289337.1:0-3404 GCF_023373465.1 Oncorhynchus keta
AGTGACCTTGCTCTCACATGCTTTTTCAGTTCTGCCCACAAATTTTCTACAGGATTGAGGTCAGGGCTTTGTGATGGCCACTCCAATAGATTGACTTAGTTGTCCTTAAGCCATTTTGCCACAACTTTGGGAGTATGCTTGGGGTCATTGTCCATTTGGGAGCTCCATTTTTCGACAAAGCTTTAACTTCTTTAACTGATGTCTTGAGATGTTGCTTCAATATATCCACATCATTTCCTGCCTCATGATGGATTACGGGTCTGATCAAATAACTGCTACAGCCTACCGCCATCCCACGTTCTCTGTGAGTCTCTATTGGCTTGTATTTAACATTCAGCAAAACAACAGCTAGACATCCCTCTTCCAACAGTCAATTAGTATAAGAAATGCAACAACAACAAAAATCAAGCAAGCTATTCTAGTCTAGTTTTTCCTGGTATGCCAGCTAAGGAGCGTGCTAGCAAAGCCAGCAGACACAACTGCTCGGCTTCGGGAGCTTCATGAAATGGGTTTCCATCGGCTGGAGTGGTGTAAAGCTTAGCACAACCATTGGACTCTGGAGCAGTGTAAACGCGTTCTCTGGAGTGATAAATCACACTTCACCATCTGGTAGTCCGAATGACGAATCTGGGTTTGGCGGATGCCAGGATAACGCTACCTGCCTCAATGCATATTGCCAACTATAACATTTGGTGGAGGGGGAATAATGGTCTCGGGCTGTTTTTCATGGTTCGGGCTAAGCCACTTAGTTCCAGTGAATTCTAGATAATTCTGTGCTTCCAACTTTGTGGCAACCATTTGGGGAATGCCCTTTCTGCTTCAGCATGACAATTACCCCGTGCACAAAGCGAGGTCCATACAGAAATGGTTTGGAAGAACTTGACTGGCCTGCACAGAGCCCTGACCTCAACCCCATTGAACACCTTTGGGATGAATTGGAATGCCGACTACGAACCAGGCCTGATCGATCAACATCAGTGCGTGACCTCACTAATGCTCTTGTGGCTGAATGGAAGCAAGTCCACACAGCAATGTTCCAACATCTGGTGGAAAGCCTTCCCAGAAGAGTGGAGGCTGTTATGGCAGCAAAGGGGGGACCAACTCCATATGAATTAATGCCCATTATTTTGGAATGAGATGTTCGACTAGCAGTTGTCGACAAACTTTTGTTCTTGTGTAAACTTTTGGTAGTGTAAATATAAGGCTAATAACTGGCTAATTACATGAAAGAGGTAGGCTAGTACATATATACAGTTGAAGTCGGAAGTTTACATACACTTAGGTTTGAGTCATTAAAACACATTTTTCAACCACTCCACACATTTCTTGTTAACAAACTATATTTTGGGCAAGTTAGTTAAGACATGTACATGACAAGTCATTTTCCCAACAATTGTTTACAACCGATTATTTCTCTTATATCTCACTGTATCACAATTCCAGTGGGTCATAAGTTTACATTCTGTCACTGTCACGTTCTGACCTTTATTCCTTTGTATTGTCTTTATTTAGTATGGTCAGGGCGTGAGTTGGGGTGGGCAGTCTATGTTAGTTTTTCTATATTTTCTATTTCTGTGTTTGGCCTGATATGGTTCTCAATCAGAGGCAGCTGTCTATCGTTGTCCCTGATTGAGAACCACTATTTAGGTAGCCTGTTTTCCTTTGTGTTTTGTGGGTGGTTATTTTCAGTCTTTGTGTGTCTGCACCAGACAGAACTGTTTCGGTTGTCACTTTGTTGTTTTGTATTTTTGAAGTGTTCAGTTTCTTATTAAAAGATGAACACTCAATAACGCTGCGCTTTGGTCTCTCCTTCTTCCACCGACGACAACCCTTACAGAAACACCCATCACAAAAGGACCAAGCAGTGTGGTAACGCGCAACAGCGATGTCAGAACTCCTGGACATGGGAGGATGTTTTGGGCGGCAAGGGTTGCTACACATGGGAGGAGATCCTGGCTGGAAGGGATCGCCTCCCATGGGAACAGGTGGAGGCAGCTAGGAGAGTAGAGGCAGCCGGAGACAGGAGCCGGCGATACGAGGGAACACGGCTGGCAAGGAAGCCCGAGAGGCAGCCACAAAAGATTGCACGCGGGGAGGGAGTGTGGCACGCGGGGAGGAGGTGGCACGCGGGAGGGAGTGTGGCACGCGGGGAGGGAGTGTGGCACGCGGGGAGGGAGTGTGGCACGCGGGGAGGGAGTGTGGCACGCGGGAAGGGAGTGTGGTACGCGGGGAGGGAGCGTGGCACACGGTGAGTGTGGCTAAGGCAGGTAGGAGGCCTGCGCCAACTCCCCGTGCTTACCGGAGAGCGAGAGGGACCGGGCAGGCACCGTGTTATGCGGTGGAGCGCAAGGTGTCCCCTGTGCGTGTGCATAGCCCATCGGCCGGGCTAGGGTGGGCATCGAGCCAGGTGCCATGAAGCCGGCTCTACGCACTGGTCTCCTCGGGCCGGCGTAATCAGCCCTGGTCTTGACAGGAAGCCAGTGTATGGAGGCTAGCACTGGAGTAATATGATATAATATTTTGGGTTCTAGTCAGGATTCTAGCAGAAGTTTATTTAGTGCTTTATCCGGGTAGCTGGAAAGTAGAGCATTGCAGTAGTCTAACCTAGAAGTGACAAAAGCATGGATTAATTTTTCTGCATCATTTTTGGACAGAAAGTTTCTGATGGCTTTAGAAGCTTCTGATAGGCTCATTGACATAATTTGAGTCAATTGGAGGTGTACCTGTGGATGTATTTCAAGGCCTACCTTCAAACTCAGTTAATATTAGCTTGACATCATGGAGAAAAAATCAAAATCAGCCAAGACCTCAGAATTTTTTTTTGTAGACCTCCACAAGTCTGGTTCATCCTTGGGAGCAATTTCCAAATGCCTGAAGGTACCACGTTCATCTGAACAAACAATAGTATTCAAGTATAAACACCATGGGACCACGCAGCCGTCATACCGCTCAGGAAGGAGACGTATTCTGTCTCCTAGAGATTAATGTACTTTGGGGTGAAAAGTGCAAATCAATCCCAGAACAAGAGCAAAGGACCTTGTGAAGATGCTGGAGGAAAACGGTACAAAAGTATATATATCCACAGGAAAACGAGGCCTATGTCAACATAACCTGAAAGGCCGCTCAGCAAGGAAGAAGCCACTGCTCCAAAACTGCCATTAATAAAAGCCAGACTACAGTTTGCAACTGCACATGGGGACAAAGATCTTACTTTTTGGAGAAATGTCCTCTGGTCTGATGAAACAAAAATAGAACTGTTTGGCCACAGTGACCACTGTTATGTTTGGAGGAAAAAGAGGGAGGCTTGCAAGCTGAAGAACACCATCCCAAACGTGAAGCACGGGGGTAGCAGCATCATGTTGTGGGGTGCTTTGTTGCAGGAGGGGCTGGTGCAATTCACAAAC
>NW_026289338.1:0-3688 GCF_023373465.1 Oncorhynchus keta
TGGTAAGAGAGATTTTGAAAGTATGTTGTTGACACGATCAGTCCAATCAAAGCTACTATACATATAACGTGATTTGACGTCATTTCATCTGTGGCCAATGACCTTGAGCCTTCTTGGATAGGCACTTCTAATGTAACTCTAAGGCAGCAGCCAAGGGGCTAGAATTTTCTAGCTCTACCCTTAGACTTGGCGGTGGCATAGTGTCCCCATGAGTGACAGAACACTGAGCCAATCGTGGCGCAACGCTCCGTATTTTCTGCTGGCCTGCCCCAGCACCACAGAAAGCACTAAGCTAGGCTGAAATACCTGCATTTTGGAGCTGCCTTACTCAAGAAAACAAAAAAATAGACTGTAGGCAGCTTTATTTTTATTTAACCAGGCAAGTCAGTTAAGAACACATTATTGTTTTCAATGAGGGCCTGGGAACAGTGGGTTAACTGTCTGTTCAGGGGCAGAACGTACCTTCTGTACGGCTCAGGGATTTGAACTTTCACCCTTCTGTTTAATAGTCCAACACTCTGACCACTAGGCTACGCTGCCATTTGTCTTTGTTAAGATAATTTCCTTTTGAATTTCTAGCCAAATGTAAAACGTTCCTGTTTTGATTAATTTAATGGAGTGAGTTAGGTCTGCTCTATACCAAATTAGCATACCCCCTGAGTCCCTTCCCTGTTTCACACCTGGTAGTTTGGCGGATGGGACTACCAGCTCTCTGTAACCAAGAGGGCAACCAGTGGGTCCGTCTCCTCTATACCAGGTTTCTTGCATGACAATGTCTGCATTACCGATTTCTTTGGTGAAGTCCGGGTTTCTGCTCTTTAGGCCAAAGGCAGATGACCTCAGGCCTTGGATATTCCAGTATGAGATAGTGAAGGCTTTTTGTTCCATACAGTGTCCAATGTTGTTGGTCGTGGTTTGGCCTCAGGCCAGTAAGTGTGAGCAGAGCCGACTGAGCATCTGGTACATGCCATTGGCTCGGGCGAGTGTAAGAGTGGGGGTTGGGCCTGTTTGCCCGCTCACTACCTGGGCCTATGTGTAACTTCCATGTTGAGGCCCTCTTTGCAGGGGTGGGGTGCATGGGGTGGGCAGGAGTGGCATAGGTCTGATCTGAGGGGGCCTAAATGGGGTGTGGGTATGGTTGACGTGGGGGGTGTTGATTGGTTGGGGTGGGGATGTGGATGTGGGTGCTGTGGTCTGGATGTAACTCCTGATATATATATATATATTTACTGACAGGTAATAAAGAGATTAAATAGTAGTTCCCCGAACTGGTGCCGTTTTTAATGGAAGAGTCCTGGACTAATCGTTTTCCAAAAAGGATCTGCACCATTTAAAGGGACAGTGGAAGTCCCTTTGAACATTTTGGCTGTGCGCCTTTCAAGACATTTTGGTGACACGCGCGGGGACAACCGGAAACCGTGGACAACCGGAAACCGTGGACAACCGGAAACCCGTGGACAACCGGAAACCGTGGACAACCGGAAACCGTGGACAACCGGAAACCGTGGACAACCGGAAACCGTGGACAACCGGAAACCCGTGGACAACCAAATAGTATAATGGGGTACTATAACCCTCCCTCCTAGTATAATGGGGTAGCATGCCCCTCCCTCCTAGTATAATGGGGTAGCATGCCCCTCCCTCCTAGTATAATGGGGTAGTATACCCCTCCCTCCTAGTATAATGGGGTAGTATACCCTCCCTCCTAGTATAATGGGGTAGTATACCCCTCCCTCCTAGTATAATGGGGTAGTATACCCCCCTCCTAGTATAATGGGGTAGTATACCGCTCCTACTAGTATAATGGGGTAGTATACCCTCCCTACTAGTATAATGGGGTAGTATACCCCTCCTACTAGTATAATGGGGTAGTATACCCCCCTACTAGTATAATGGGGTAGTATGCACCTCCCTCCTAGTATAATGGGGTAGCATGCCCCTCCCTCCTAGTATAATGGGGTAGTATACCCCTCCCTCCTAGTATAATGGGGTAGTATACCCCTCCCTACTAGTATAATGGGGTAGTATGCCCCCTCCCTAGTATAATGGGGTGGTATACCCCTCCTCCTAATATAATGGGGGTGAGTATACCCCTCCACCCAATATAATGATGTAGTATACCCCCTACAGTATAATGGGGTAGTATACCCCCCTCCTAGTATAATGGGGTAGTATACCTCCCTCCTAATATAATGGGGTAGTATACCCCTCCCACCTATTATAATGGGGTAGTATACCCCCACTCCTAGTATAATGGGGCAGCAATGCACCGCTTTTCCCTACTAGTATAGTGGGTGGTATGCCCCTCCCTCCAGTATAATGGGGTAGTATACCTCCCCTCGGAAGTATAATGGGGTGAGTATGCCCTCCTCCTAGTATAATGAGGTGAGTATACCTCCTACTAAGATAATGAGGGGGTATACCCCCCTCTAGTATAATGGGGTGAGTATACCCCCCTACTAGTATAATGGGGTCAGTATACCCTCTCCCTCCTAGTATAATGGTGGTAGTATACCCCTCCCTACTAGTATAATGGGGTAGTATACCCCCTAGTATAATGGGACAGTATACCCCCCTCCTAGTATAATGGGGTAGTATACACCCCCATGCCCCAGTATAATTGGGTAGTATACCCCTCCCTCCTAAGTATGTGGGGTGAGTATACCCCTCCCTCAGTGTAATGGGGTGAGTATACCCCTCCCTCCAGTATAATGGGGTAGTATACCCGCCTACTAGTATAATGGGGTAGTATACCCCTCCCTCCTAGTATAATGGGTGTGTGCCTCTCACAAGTATAATGGGGTAGTATACCCCCTACTAGGCTATAATGGGGTGAGTATACCCCCTACTAGTATAATGGGGTGAATATAGCTAGTATAATGGGTTAGTATACCCCCCCTCTACTAGTATAATGGGGGTGAGTATGCCCCTCCTCCTAGTATAATGGGTGGTATGCCTCCTCCTAGTATAATGGGGTAGTAAACCCCCCCTACTAGTATAATGGGGTAGCATACCCCACCACCTCGTATAATGGGGTAGTAAACCCCCCCTACTAGTATAATGGGGTAGTATACCCCTCCCTACTACTATAATGGGGTAGTATACCCCTCCCTCCTAGTATAATGGGGTAGTAAACCCCCCCTACTAGTATAATGGGGTAGCATACCCCACCACCTCGTATAATGGGGTAGTAAACCCCCCCTACTAGTATAATGGGGTAGTATACCCCTCCCTACTACTATAATGGGGTAGTATACCCCTACCTCCTAGTATAATGGGGTAGTAAACCCCTCTACTTGTATAATGGGGTAGCATACCCCCACCACCTCGTATAATGGGGTAGTAAACCCCCTACTAGTATAATGGGGTAGTATACCCTCCCTACTAGTATAATGGGGTAGTATACCCCCTCCTAGTATAATGGGGCAGTAAACCCCCCTACTAGTATAATGGGGTTGTATACTCCTCCCTCCTAGTATAATGGGGTAGTATACTCCTCCCTCCTAGTATAATGGGGTAGTATACCCCTCCCTCCTAGTATAATGGGGTAGTATACCCCCCTACTAGTATAATGGGGTAGTATACCCCCTAGTAGTATAATGGGGTAGTATACCTCCCCTCCTAATATAATGGGGTAGTATACCCCTCCCTCCTAATATAATGGGGTAGTATACCCCTCCCACCTATT
>NW_026289339.1:0-40317 GCF_023373465.1 Oncorhynchus keta
GCATCGGACAAACCATATACACATTGGCCAATACCACCCAATTCGGCGTTGATTCATGCAAAGTGTATTGCAAATGCCATATGGTAATTGCCAGTTGTAACACTTTAAAAATTCAACAGGGGGCAAATGCGCTCCACCGGGGTTTTTCATATTGGATATGTAACCCAAATCAATGTCCAAAAGTAAAATTTTGAAAAATGAAATTTTTTTCAAAAACTTATCACCCCTTAAAAAGTGCTTTCTGGACCGTTTTTCGAAATTCTTTCGATTTTTTTGTCAATTACACATGTGTAAGAACTGTATGAATATACTTTTGTCCAATTTTATTATCATAATTTTTTTTTTTTTTTATATGCGCATAAGGAATATGTTTTGTCCAATTCCAATATGATTTCATAGGAAGTCAAAAGTCAAAAGTCAAAAATGTCAAAATTTTGTAAAAACTTCACACACCCATAAAAAGTGCTTTCTGGACCGTTTTTCGAAATTCTTTCGATTTTTTGTCAATTACACATGTGTAAGAACTGTATGAATATACTTTTGTCCAATTTTATTATCATAATTTTTTTTTTTTTTTTTACATGCGCATAAGGAATATGTTTTGTCCAATTTCCAATATGATTTCATAGGAAGTCAAAAGTCAAAAGTCAAAAATGTCAAAATTTTGTAAAAACTTCACACACCCTTAAAAAGTGCTTTCTGGACCGTTTTTGAAATTCTTTCAATTTTTTTGTCAATTACACATGTGTAAGAACTGTATGAATATACTTTTGTCCAATTTTATTATCATATTTTTTTATATATTTTTTTAAATTGTGCATAAGGAATTTTTTGTGGGCCAAATGACGTAAGAAATTTGACATGCTCAAAAAAATCCTGCAGAAATGCAAAATTGACTGGCCTGATGAACTCGGGATGGCCGGGCAGTGATAGTTGTTCCTTTCCATCACTCGTTGTGTTGACTTCATCATGTCCATTTTGTGATGACTATATAATCATATTGCAAGTGCACGTGCATTTGCAATATGTTTCAATGTGCATTTACCATATGAAATTTGACCTTGCTCAAAAATGCAAAATTGACTGGTCTGATGAACACAGGATGGCCGAGCAGTGATAGTTGTACATTTCCATCACTCGTTGTGTTGATTTCATCATGTCCATTAGGTGATGTTTTTCACTATAGAATCATATTGTAAGTGCACGTGCATTTGCAATATGTTAAAAATATGCATTTAATATGAAATTTGACATGCTCAAAATGCAAAATTGACTGGTCTGATGAACACAGGATGGCCGAGCAGTGATAGTTGTACATTTCCATCACTCGTTGTGTTGATTTCATCATGTCCATTTGTTTATGTTTTTCACTATAGAATTTTGCAAAGTCACTGTGCATTTGCAATATGGTTCAATGGGCATTTACCATCACGAATTTGTCATGCTATAAAAATGCAGGAAAAATTGACTGGTCTGATGAACACAGGATGGCCTGGCAGTGATAGTTGTTCCTTTCCATCACTCGTTGTGTTGATTTCATCATGTCCATTAGGTGATGTTTTTTCACTATAGAATCATATTGCAAATGCACGTGCATTGTTGTGCAACTGGTAACCCAAAAATAAAAATATGGTTGTAAATGCATTTGCCTATTGTCCATGCCCGCTATGGGAGTACCCTACTACGGCCCTCTATATCTATGGAGTCCGTCCTGAGTGCTTTATGGACTGTTTAAAATATTCTGATGGATACGCATGTTGTGCAACTGGTGATTGAAAATAGGCACCTGGTAACCCCCAAAAAATATGCTTGTAAATGCATTTACCGGTCATTCTGATATTAATGCTCGCTATGGGAACACAGGATGGCCGGGCAGTGATAGTTGTACATTTCCATCACTCGTTGTGTTGATTTCATCATGTCCATTAGGTGATGTTTTTACACTATAGAATCATATTGCAAGTGCACGCGCATTTGCAATATGTTTCAATGTGCATTTACCATATGAAATTTGACATGCTCAAAAATGCAAAATTGACTGGTCTGATGAACACAGGATGGCCGAGCAGTGATAGTTGTTCATTTCCATCACTCGTTGTGTTGATTTCATCATGTCCATTAGGTGATGTTTTTCACTATAGAATCATATTGCAAATGCACGTGCATTGTTGTGCAACTGGTAACCCAAAAATAAAAATATGGTTGTAAATGCATTTACCGGTCATTCTGATATTAATGCTCGCTATGGGAACACAGGATGGCCGGGCAGTGATAGTTGTACATTTCCATCACTCGTTGTGTTGATTTCATCATGTCCATTTGTTTATGTTTTCTCACTATAGAATCATTTGCAAAGTCACTGTGCATTTGCAATATGGTTCAATGGGCATTTACCATATGAAATTTGTCATGCTAAAAATGCTGCAGGAAAAATTGACTGGTCTGATGAACACAGGATGGCCGAGCAGTGATAGTTGTACATTTCCATCACTCGTTGTGTTGATTTCATCATGTCCATTAGGTGATGTTTTTTCACTATAGAATCATATTGCAAATGCACGTGCATTGTTGTGCAACTGGTAACCCAAAAATAAAAATATGGTTGTAAATGCATTTACCGGTCATTCTGATATTAATGCTCGCTATGGGAACACAGGATGGCCGGGCAGTGATAGTTGTACATTTCCATCACTCGTTGTGTTGATTTCATCATGTCCATTAGGTGATGTTTTTTCACTATAGAATCATATTGCAAGTGCGTGCATTTGCAATATGTTTCAATGTGCATTTACCATATGAAATTTGACATGCTCAAAAATGCAAAATTGACTGGTCTGATGGACACAGGATGGCCGAGCAGTGATAGTTGTACATTTCCATCACTCGTTGTGTTGATTTCATCATGTCCATTAGGTGATGTTTTTTCACTATAGAATCATATTGCAAGTGCACGTGCATTTGCAATATGTTTCAATGTGCATTTACCATATGAAATTTGACATGCTCAAAAATGCAAAATTGACTGGTCTGATGAACACAGGATGGCTGAGCAGTGATAGTTGTACATTTCCATCACTCGTTGTGTTGATTTCATCATGTCCATTTGTTTATGTTTTCTCACTTTTGCAAAGTCACTGTGCATTTGCAATATGGTTCAATGGGCAGGTACCATCACGAATTTGTCATGCTATAAAAATCCTGCAGGAATGTGAAATTGACTGGCCCGATGAACTCGGGATAGCTGGGCAGTGATTCTGGTTCATCTCCATGGCTCGTTAGGGTTGATTTCAGAATGTCACTTTTGGTGATGGTCCCTCTCCGTTTAAACATATTGCTAATGTACAAAAGTCAACTAGCAAGTCAGTGTCCATCAGTCAATTAGATGTCATTTTGACACCAAACTGATACCAATTGACACCAAACCCACTTTTTCCAACTCATTTAGAAGCCAACTATCATATATGTCAGAGCAGGCCCATAATTCACAGCGCCTTTAGTTTAAAACATAATAAAAACGTAAAACACATAGTTACGTTCTAGCTGCGGGTCCAGGTCAGACATTATGTGAAGGCCTATGTGAGGCGACCCCGAATCCCGAGTTTCGGCTCGATAGGTCCTTCGGTGCCCGAGTAAAACCCTAATTGGTGCTGAAAATCCACTTTTTCCATGCCTTGCTATGGGGTCCTTGAATGAGCTATCGGACCGAAACGTTGGGGTCCGTCTCTATGGGCCGAGCCGGTTCCAATGCACCTAGTCTTGTGTCTCTGAGACTTTTCTAAATGTCGCCATTTTCGTAATGGTCAAAATGAATTGAAATCATTGCAAATGTACGAGGCTATTTCTCGGTCGAGAACCTTCTAGAGCCACCTAACTCACCACGCACTATCGACCCGAGGTCTAGAACAGGTTTCTAAAGTTTCGGAACTCTAGGTCTGACGGTTCTTTTAGCTCGAACAAAGCTAACTATTGGAGGCACTGTCTGTCTCTACAAACCCCAATACGTCCCTCCTTCCAAGTTGTGTGTCTGTGTGATTTAGTTTTCCTTTGAAATTTTATGGGAAAAATGACTGATTTACAGTTCATGGGGGTTGCCTAATCACACATATGAAGTTTTGGACAGATCTGACTTTTTAACCCCTCGAAACAGCCCCTGAGACACCAATTAAGGCACTTCCGGTTGTCACAGGAAGCTATAAGTCAACACATATCCTCACTGGGCTATGCTTTTACAGAATCCTGAGTTTTAAGTCCTTACGTTAAGAATTGACTGATTTACACAGGGTTGAATGCACTATGTCTATCAAACTGCAGGCAGGTAATGGAAAAACACTTTTAGGGTGATTTTAACCACTTCCGGTTGGTCCAGGAAGCTTAGAATCAACACAGGTAGACCTCATACTGGCCTGATGGACTGTTATCAAAGACAGGTTCATACGGCATTCATAACCCATATAGACTTCAGGTTGAATTTAGGGGTAAAGGCAATGTATTCCTATGGGGAGAGAAGTCAATGCAAACTCTTTGAAGTAAACACCTTCTTTTAACTATTAAGGGTTAATGCCACACGGTCAACGTTAGGCTTGCACGGATCGGAAGGACCTTAGGAACGTACCTGAGGTCGAATTGTGCTTCTCACCCTAACGGTTCTCTCACTGTCACCCAAAAGCAAATGACGTTGTGGGGCAGGCTTCATTTTGGGCCTACTTTTCTAATGGTCGCTGCGCTCAGACCGAGCGAGCTACGGTCAAGCGGGATATCTCGTTGAACTCGGCACGGCCTAGAGATTATGTTTATGCCATTGCCTGCTCTCTGTGTCTTTGAGAACCGCACTTTTCACTCCATCCTTGCTGTGTGTGCGTGTGAGAGCTTTTCTTTGACATCTGTTGGGAGAAATGACTGATTTACAGTTCATGAGGGTTACCTAGTCACACATATGAAGTTTTGAAAAGATCTGACCTTTTTAACCCATGGAAACTGCCACTGTGACATCATTAAAGGCACTTCCGGTTGGCACAGGAAGCTATAAATAAACTCATGTCTTGATTGACATATGAAACTTTACAGAATCCTGAGTTTTAAGTCTTTACGTTAAGAACTGAGTTATTTACGGAGGGTTGAATGCACTATGTCTGTTACTTCAGAAAATAATGGAAAATCACAGACTTTTAGCAGTGATTTTAACCACTTTAAAAGATTGGTAAGAACAACCTGCAACTGGATCTGTAACACAGGTAGACCTGAAAAAAAATACTGGCCTGATGGACATCACCAAAGACAGGTTCATACGCATTTTCTCTTAAATATAGACTTGGCTGAATTTTTTTTATTGGCAATGTATTCCTTGATGGGGTGAAGTGGAAAAATAAAACTATTTGATTTAAACACCCTTTTAACAGATAAATGGGTTAACTCAAAAACCGTTGAGGCCTAGACGCATCGGTTCGGAAGGACCATTTAGGAACGTACGCTCAGGTCGAATTGTGCTTCTAAATACCCGAGATAACGGTTCTCTCATGTTTTGTCAATACCCAAAAGCAAATGACGACATGGGAAAAATGACATAAATCTTGGGCCTACTTTTTTGTCCCTGCGAAACAGACCGAATGAGACAACGTTCATCTTTGATGACATTATGTTTATGCCATTGCCTGCTCTCTGTGTCTTTAAGGTAGGTTAGTCAGGATGGCCGAGCGGTCTAAGGCGCTGCGTTCAGGTCGCAGTCTCCCATGGAGGCGTGGGTTCAAATCCCACTTCTGACAGTTGTTTAGTTCCTCTCAGGAGTCATGCTGCTTAGCAGTAATAATAAGATGATGAAATAACACTTTATAATAAACACTCTCAAATGCAAACCTTCTGGAGCTGAGCAAAGATCAAGGAAAATAAGAAAACAGCTGTACTTAATAACAAATGACTGAGGGGAACATTTCATGTTATTGCATAATGAGTTAATGAGTTACTGCATTGTCTTTCAGTTGTAAAATTATCACTTTCTGTAGGCTATGCCTGGTGGCCCATTCACTGCTGACAAGCCTGTTGTCGTGGCCGAGTGGTTAAGGCGATGGACTAGAAATCCATTAGGATCTTCCTGCGCAGGTTCGAATCCTGCCGACAACGAAATTAGATTTTCTTGACCCCTCCGGAGGTTGAAGTTTAGTCGTGTTTCTTATACCAATCATATCCTAACAGATCTCCACAAGTACATAGGGATTAGTTGTCCATTTGGGATAGGATCCCACCTCACACCTTTACACACCTGGTTATCCATCCTTCTAGCTCTATAGGCCACAGTAGCATAGGTTACAGGTTTGTAGTCAAGCCACAGATTTCAGGTGAGATCTCATGATACACTCAACAATACAACAACACGATTCCCATGAATAACCATTCAGCCATTTGCTAAGATTTCACCCATTTTCACATGTGGAAACCTGTTGTCACTCTTACCCTGACGGATAGCTCCAGACACTTTTTTGGTCCTATCTGAGGCATTTTTAAATTCAGCCCATTTAAAAAGATTCGTACGCTCACCTGCAACTGGATTGTAAAGGTCGCTGAATCATGTTTTGTAAAAATGGCCATATTCTGAAGACACTCTTAAAGTCTGCAGGGTAATCGAACTGGCCACATCTAAAGTCATTGGTGAGAAACCTTGTTAAACCCTAAAAGAAAAAGTAAAAACATGATTGCATTGAAAATAACCATTAAGTCATTCAGGTCGCAGACTCCCCTATAGGCATGGTTTGAAACCCACTCCTGACAACTTTTTAGCGCCTGCATGTCATGCACCTTTGTAAAATCCAGTTGAAAAATAAATGACTTCAGGTAATGTAAATGACACCTCGTTAATATGAGTAGTGATTAACTATAGTATTTTTAATATTCTGCAAAAACAGCTAGTTGATGAGAGGCTGAAAGAGAATTGCAAGAATCGCGCAATTTCACAGGCGGGCCACAAACAGGCGAATAACAAAAAGCATCTCGGAACGCACAACTCGTCGGTCGTTGTCAGTGGATTGTATTGGCGGGAAGAACAAAAATATAATCTGCAGGGTAATCGAAGTCGCCGCATCTAATGTCAAGCCACAGGTCACAGGTGAGCTGCCTTGTTAAACCCTAAAAATAAATAATAACACGATTGCGTTGAAAATACCCATTAAGCCATTTGTTAAGATTTCCCCCATGTGGACCTGTTGTCACTCTTACCCTGATGATTGCTGATATTTCCATACACTTTTTCGGTCTTATCTGAGGAATTTTATCATTTATATCAGAATGGCCATATTCTGAGGCCAGTTTAGCGTTCATTCAATGACGATTTACTACTCTTTTCCATTGAAGGCCATATTGAGGTTAAATCAATGACTGGAGTTTTTCATTGATAAAAACAAATGACTATTGAAAGTGCAAGTCGGTATCGTGCATTTACTGGTCTCTGTGGTGATTTTAGAAGGCTGTGCCTATTTCTACTTTTACCCCATACTCTTTAACCCGATACCCAGGTACTGTGCTGTAGTCAGGATGGCCGAGCGGTCTAAGGCGCTGCGTTCAGGTCGCACTCTCCCATCCCACTTCTGACAGTTGTTTAGTTCCTCTCAGGAGTCATGCTGCTTAGCAGTAATAATAAGATGATGAAATAACACTTTATAATAAACACTCTCAAATGCAAACCTTCTGGAGCTGAGCAAAGATCAAGGAAAATAAGAAAACAGCTGTACTTAATAACAAATGACTGAGGGGAACATTTCATGTTATTGCATAATGAGTTAATGAGTTACTGCATTGTCTTTCAGTTGTAAAATTATCACTTTCTGTAGGCTATGCCTGGTGGCCCATTCACTGCTGACAAGCCTGTTGTCGTGGCCGAGTGGTTAAGGCGATGGACTAGAAATCCATTAGGATCTTCCTGCGCAGGTTCGAATCCTGCCGACAACGAAATTAGATTTTCTTGACCCCTCCGGAGGTTGAAGTTTAGTCGTGTTTCTTATACCAATCATATCCTAACAGATCTCCACAAGTACATAGGGATTAGTTGTCCATTTGGGATAGGATCCCACCTCACACCTTTACACACCTGGTTATCCATCCTTCTAGCTCTATAGGCCACAGTAGCATAGGTTACAGGTTTGTAGTCAAGCCACAGATTTCAGGTGAGATCTCATGATACACTCAACAATACAACAACACGATTCCCATGAATAACCATTCAGCCATTTGCTAAGATTTCACCCATTTTCACATGTGGAAACCTGTTGTCACTCTTACCCTGACGGATAGCTCCAGACACTTTTTTGGTCCTATCTGAGGCATTTTTAAATTCATGTAAAAATGGCCATATTCTGAAGACACTCTTAAAGTCTGCAGGGTAATCGAACTGGCCACATCTAAAGTCATTGGTGAGAAACCTTGTTAAACCCTAAAAGAAAAAGTAAAAACATGATTGCATTGAAAATAACCATTAAGTCATTCAGGTCGCAGACTCACCTATAGGCATGGTTTGAAACCCACTCCTGACAACTTTTTAGCGCCTGCATGTCATGCACCTTTGTAAAATCCAGTTGAAAAATAAATGACTTAAGGTAATGTAAATGACACCTAGTTAATATGAGTAGTGAATAACTATAGTATTTTTAATATTCTGCAAAAACAGCTAGTTGATGAGAGGCTGAAAGAGAATTGCAAGAATCGCGCAATTTCACAGGCGGGCCACAAACAGGCGAATAACAAAAGCATCTCGGAACGCACAACTCGTCGGTCGTTGTCAGTGGATTGTATTGGCGGGAAGAACAAAAATATAATCTGCAGGGTAATCGAAGTCGCCGCATCTAATGTCAAGCCACAGGTCACAGGTGAGCTGCCTTGTTAAACCCTAAAAATAAATAATAACACGATTGCGTTGAAAATACCCATTAAGCCATTTGTTAAGATTTCCCCCATGTGGACCTGTTGTCACTCTTACCCTGATGATTGCTGATATTTCCATACACTTTTTCGGTCTTATCTGAGGAATTTTATCATTTATATCAGAATGGCCATATTCTGAGGCCAGTTTAGCGTTCATTCAATGACGATTTACTACTCTTTTCCATTGAAGGCCATATTGAGGTTAAATCAATGACTGGAGTTTTTCATTGATAAAAACAAATGACTATTGAAAGTGCAAGTCGGTATCGTGCATAAATTTACTGGTCTCTGTGGTGATTTTAGAAGGCTGTGCCTATTTCTACTTTTACCCCATACTCTTTAACCCGATACCCAGGTACTATGCTGTAGTCAGGATGGCCGAGCGGTCTAAGGCGCTGCGTTCAGGTCGCAGTCTCCCATGGAGGCGTGGGTTCAAATCCCACTTCTGACAGTTGTTTAGTTCCTCTCAGGAGTCATGCTGCTTAGCAGTAATAATAAGATGATGAAATAACACTTTATAATAAACACTCTCAAATGCAAACCTTCTGGAGCTGAGCAAAGATCAAGGAAAATAAGAAAACAGCTGTACTTAATAACAAATGACTGAGGGGAACATTTCATGTTATTGCATAATGAGTTAATGAGTTACTGCATTGTCTTTCAGTTGTAAAATTATCACTTTCTGTAGGCTATGCCTGGTGGCCCATTCACTGCTGACAAGCCTGTTGTCGTGGCCGAGTGGTTAAGGCGATGGACTAGAAATCCATTAGGATCTTCCTGCGCAGGTTCGAATCCTGCCGACAACGAAATTAGATTTTCTTGACCCCTCCGGAGGTTGAAGTTTAGTCGTGTTTCTTATACCAATCATATCCTAACAGATCTCCACAAGTACATAGGGATTAGTTGTCCATTTGGGATAGGATCCCACCTCACACCTTTACACACCTGGTTATCCATCCTTCTAGCTCTATAGGCCACAGTAGCATAGGTTACAGGTTTGTAGTCAAGCCACAGATTTCAGGTGAGATCTCATGATACACTCAACAATACAACAACACGATTCCCATGAATAACCATTCAGCCATTTGCTAAGATTTCACCCATTTTCACATGTGGAAACCTGTTGTCACTCTTACCCTGACGGATAGCTCCAGACACTTTTTTGGTCCTATCTGAGGCATTTTTAAATTCATGTAAAAATGGCCATATTCTGAAGACACTCTTAAAGTCTGCAGGGTAATCGAACTGGCCACATCTAAAGTCATTGGTGAGAAACCTTGTTAAACCCTAAAAGAAAAAGTAAAAACATGATTGCATTGAAAATAACCATTAAGTCATTCAGGTCGCAGACTCCCCTATAGGCATGGTTTGAAACCCACTCCTGACAACTTTTTAGCGCCTGCATGTCATGCACCTTTGTAATATCCAGTTGAAAAATAAATGACTTCAGGTAATGTAAATGACACCTCGTTAATATGAGTAGTGATTAACTATCGTATTTTTAATATTCTGCAAAAACAGCTAGTTGATGAGAGGCTGAAAGAGAATTGCAAGAATCGCGCAATTTCACAGGCGGGCCACAAACAGGCGAATAACAAAAAGCATCTCGGAACGCACAACTCGTCGGTCGTTGTCAGTGGATTGTATTGGCGGGAAGAAAAAAAAAATATCGTCTGCAGGGTAATCGAAGTCGCCGCATCTAATGTCAAGCCACAGGTCACAGGTGAGCTGCCTTGTTAAACCCTAAAAATAAATAATAACACGATTGCGTTGAAAATACCCATTAAGCCATTTGTTAAGATTTCCCCCATGTGGACCTGTTGTCACTCTTACCCTGATGATTGCTGATATTTCCATACACTTTTTCGGTCTTATCTGAGGAATTTTATCATTTATATCAGAATGGCCATATTCTGAGGCCAGTTTAGCGTTCATTCAATGACGATTTACTACTCTTTTCCATTGAAGGCCATATTGAGGTTAAATCAATGACTGGAGTTTTTCATTGATAAAAACAAATGACTATTGAAAGTGCAAGTCGGTATCGTGCATTTACTGGTCTCTGTGGTGATTTTAGAAGGCTGTGCCTATTTCTACTTTTACCCCATACTCTTTAACCCGATACCCAGGTACTATGCTGTAGTCAGGATGGCCGAGGTCTAAGGCGCTGCGTTCAGGTCGCAGTCTCCCATGGAGGCGTGGGTTCAAATCCCACTTCTGACAGTTGTTTAGTTCCTCTCAGGAGTCATGCTGCTTAGCAGTAATAATAAGATGATGAAATAACACTTTATAATAAACACTCTCAAATGCAAACCTTCTGGAGCTGAGCAAAGATCAAGGAAAATAAGAAAACAGCTGTACTTAATAACAAATGACTGAGGGGAACATTTCATGTTATTGCATAATGAGTTAATGAGTTACTGCATTGTCTTTCAGTTGTAAAATTATCACTTTCTGTAGGCTATGCCTGGTGGCCCATTCACTGCTGACAAGCCTGTTGTCGTGGCCGAGTGGTTAAGGCGATGGACTAGAAATCCATTAGGATCTTCCTGCGCAGGTTCGAATCCTGCCGACAACGAAATTAGATTTTCTTGACCCCTCCGGAGGTTGAAGTTTAGTCGTGTTTCTTATACCAATCATATCCTAACAGATCTCCACAAGTACATAGGGATTAGTTGTCCATTTGGGATAGGATCCCACCTCACACCTTTACACACCTGGTTATCCATCCTTCTAGCTCTATAGGCCACAGTAGCATAGGTTACAGGTTTGTAGTCAAGCCACAGATTTCAGGTGAGATCTCATGATACACTCAACAATACAACAACACGATTCCCATGAATAACCATTCAGCCATTTGCTAAGATTTCACCCATTTTCACATGTGGAAACCTGTTGTCACTCTTACCCTGACGGATAGCTCCAGACACTTTTTGGTCCTATCTGAGGCATTTTTAAATTCATGTAAAAATGGCCATATTCTGAAGACACTCTTAAAGTCTGCAGGGTAATCGAACTGGCCACATCTAAAGTCATTGGTGAGAAACCTTGTTAAACCCTAAAAGAAAAAGTAAAAACATGATTGCATTGAAAATAACCATTAAGTCATTCAGGTCGCAGACTCCCCTATAGGCATGGTTTGAAACCCACTCCTGACAACAACTTTTTAGCGCCTGCATGTCATGCACCTTTGTAATATCCAGTTGAAAAATAAATGACTTCAGGTAATGTAAATGACACCTCGTTAATATGAGTAGTGATTAACTATCGTATTTTTAATATTCTGCAAAAACAGCTAGTTGATGAGAGGCTGAAAGAGAATTGCAAGAATCGCGCAATTTCACAGGCGGGCCACAAACAGGCGAATAACAAAAAGCATCTCGGAACGCACAACTCGTCGGTCGTTGTCAGTGGATTGTATTGGCGGGAAGAACAAAAATATAATCTGCAGGGTAATCGAAGTCGCCGCATCTAATGTCAAGCCACAGGTCACAGGTGAGCTGCCTTGTTAAACCCTAAAAATAAATAATAACACGATTGCGTTGAAAATACCCATTAAGCCATTTGTTAAGATTTCCCCCATGTGGACCTGTTGTCACTCTTACCCTGATGATTGCTGATATTTCCATACACTTTTTCGGTCTTATCTGAGGAATTTATCATTTATATCAGAATGGCCATATTCTGAGGCCAGTTTAGCGTTCATTCAATGACGATTTACTACTCTTTTCCATTGAAGGCCATATTGAGGTTAAATCAATGACTGGAGTTTTTCATTGATAAAAACAAATGACTATTGAAAGTGCAAGTCGGTATCGTGCATAAATTTACTGGTCTCTGTGGTGATTTTAGAAGGCTGTGCCTATTTCTACTTTTACCCCATACTCTTTAACCCGATACCCAGGTACTATGCTGTAGTCAGGATGGCCGAGCGGTCTAAGGCGCTGCGTTCAGGTCGCAGTCTCCCATGGAGGCGTGGGTTCAAATCCCACTTCTGACAGTTGTTTAGTTCCTCTCAGGAGTCATGCTGCTTAGCAGTAATAATAAGATGATGAAATAACACTTTATAATAAACACTCTCAAATGCAAACCTTCTGGAGCTGAGCAAAGATCAAGGAAAATAAGAAAACAGCTGTACTTAATAACAAATGACTGAGGGGAACATTTCATGTTATTGCATAATGAGTTAATGAGTTACTGCATTGTCTTTCAGTTGTAAAATTATCACTTTCTGTAGGCTATGCCTGGTGGCCCATTCACTGCTGACAAGCCTGTTGTCGTGGCCGAGTGGTTAAGGCGATGGACTAGAAATCCATTAGGATCTTCCTGCGCAGGTTCGAATCCTGCCGACAACGAAATTAGATTTTCTTGACCCCTCCGGAGGTTGAAGTTTAGTCGTGTTTCTTATACCAATCATATCCTAACAGATCTCCACAAGTACATAGGGATTAGTTGTCCATTTGGGATAGGATCCCACCTCACACCTTTACACACCTGGTTATCCATCCTTCTAGCTCTATAGGCCACAGTAGCATAGGTTACAGGTTTGTAGTCAAGCCACAGATTTCAGGTGAGATCTCATGATACACTCAACAATACAACAACACGATTCCCATGAATAACCATTCAGCCATTTGCTAAGATTTCACCCATTTTCACATGTGGAAACCTGTTGTCACTCTTACCCTGACGGATAGCTCCAGACACTTTTTGGTCCTATCTGAGGCATTTTTAAATTCATGTAAAAATGGCCATATTCTGAAGACACTCTTAAAGTCTGCAGGGTAATCGAACTGGCCACATCTAAAGTCATTGGTGAGAAACCTTGTTAAACCCTAAAAGAAAAAGTAAAAACATGATTGCATTGAAAATAACCATTAAGTCATTCAGGTCGCAGACTCCCCTATAGGCATGGTTTGAAACCCACTCCTGACAACTTTTTAGCGCCTGCATGTCATGCACCTTTTTGTAAAATCCAGTTGAAAAATAAATGACTTCAGGTAATGTAAATGACACCTAGTTAATATGAGTAGTGAATAACTATAGTATTTTTAATATTCTGCAAAAACAGCTAGTTGATGAGAGGCTGAAAGAGAATTGCAAGAATCGCGCAATTTCACAGGCGGGCCACAAACAGGCGAATAACAAAAAGCATCTCGGACGCACAACTCGTCGGTCGTTGTCAGTGGATTGTATTGGCGGGAAGAACAAAAATATAATCTGCAGGGTAATCGAAGTCGCCGCATCTAATGTCAAGCCACAGGTCACAGGTGAGCTGCCTTGTTAAACCCTAAAAATAAATAATAACACGATTGCGTTGAAAATACCCATTAAGCCATTTGTTAAGATTTCCCCCATGTGGACCTGTTGTCACTCTTACCCTGATGATTGCTGATATTTCCATACACTTTTTCGGTCTTATCTGAGGAATTTTATCATTTATATCAGAATGGCCATATTCTGAGGCCAGTTTAGCGTTCATTCAATGACGATTTACTACTCTTTTCCATTGAAGGCCATATTGAGGTTAAATCAATGACTGGAGTTTTTCATTGATAAAAACAAATGACTATTGAAAGTGCAAGTCGGTATCGTGCATTTACTGGTCTCTGTGGTGATTTTAGAAGGCTGTGCCTATTTCTACTTTTACCCCATACTCTTTAACCCGATACCCAGGTACTATGCTGTAGTCAGGATGGCCGAGCGGTCTAAGGCGCTGCGTTCAGGTCGCAGTCTCCCATGGAGGCGTGGGTTCAAATCCCACTTCTGACAGTTGTTTAGTTCCTCTCAGGAGTCATGCTGCTTAGCAGTAATAATAAGATGATGAAATAACACTTTATAATAAACACTCTCAAATGCAAACCTTCTGGAGCTGAGCAAAGATCAAGGAAAATAAGAAAACAGCTGTACTTAATAACAAATGACTGAGGGGAACATTTCATGTTATTGCATAATGAGTTAATGAGTTACTGCATTGTCTTTCAGTTGTAAAATTATCACTTTCTGTAGGCTATGCCTGGTGGCCCATTCACTGCTGACAAGCCTGTTGTCGTGGCCGAGTGGTTAAGGCGATGGACTAGAAATCCATTAGGATCTTCCTGCGCAGGTTCGAATCCTGCCGACAACGAAATTAGATTTTCTTGACCCCTCCGGAGGTGAAGTTTAGTCGTGTTTCTTATACCAATCATATCCTAACAGATCTCCACAAGTACATAGGGATTAGTTGTCCATTTGGGATAGGATCCCACCTCACACCTTTACACACCTGGTTATCCATCCTTCTAGCTCTATAGGCCACAGTAGCATAGGTTACAGGTTTGTAGTCAAGCCACAGATTTCAGGTGAGATCTCATGATACACTCAACAATACAACAACACGATTCCCATGAATAACCATTCAGCCATTTGCTAAGATTTCACCCATTTTCACATGTGGAAACCTGTTGTCACTCTTACCCTGACGGATAGCTCCAGACACTTTTTGGTCCTATCTGAGGCATTTTTAAATTCATGTAAAAATGGCCATATTCTGAAGACACTCTTAAAGTCTGCAGGGTAATCGAACTGGCCACATCTAAAGTCATTGGTGAGAAACCTTGTTAAACCCTAAAAGAAAAAGTAAAAACATGATTGCATTGAAAATAACCATTAAGTCATTCAGGTCGCAGACTCCCTATAGGCATGGTTTGAAACCCACTCCTGACAACTTTTTAGCGCCTGCATGTCATGCACCTTTGTAATATCCAGTTGAAAAATAAATGACTTCAGGTAATGTAAATGACACCTCGTTAATATGAGTAGTGATTAACTATCGTATTTTTAATATTCTGCAAAAACAGCTAGTTGATGAGAGGCTGAAAGAGAATTGCAAGAATCGCGCAATTTCACAGGCGGGCCACAAACAGGCGAATAACAAAAAGCATCTCGGAACGCACAACTCGTCGGTCGTTGTCAGTGGATTGTATTGGCGGGAAGAACAAAAATATAATCTGCAGGGTAATCGAAGTCGCCGCATCTAATGTCAAGCCACAGGTCACAGGTGAGCTGCCTTGTTAAACCCTAAAAATAAATAATAACACGATTGCGTTGAAAATACCCATTAAGCCATTTGTTAAGATTTCCCCCATGTGGACCTGTTGTCACTCTTACCCTGATTGCTGATATTTCCATACACTTTTTCGGTCTTATCTGAGGAATTTTATCATTTATATCAGAATGGCCATATTCTGAGGCCAGTTTAGCGTTCATTCAATGACGATTTACTACTCTTTTCCATTGAAGGCCATATTGAGGTTAAATCAATGACTGGAGTTTTTCATTGATAAAAACAAATGACTATTGAAAGTGCAAGTCGGTATCGTGCATAAATTTACTGGTCTCTGTGGTGATTTTAGAAGGCTGTGCCTATTTCTACTTTTACCCCATACTCTTTAACCCGATACCCAGGTACTATGCTGTAGTCAGGATGGCCGAGCGGTCTAAGGCGCTGCGTTCAGGTCGCAGTCTCCCATGGAGGCGTGGGTTCAAATCCCACTTCTGACAGTTGTTTAGTTCCTCTCAGGAGTCATGCTGCTTAGCAGTAATAATAAGATGATGAAATAACACTTTATAATAAACACTCTCAAATGCAAACCTTCTGGAGCTGAGCAAAGATCAAGGAAAATAAGAAAACAGCTGTACTTAATAACAAATGACTGAGGGGAACATTTCATGTTATTGCATAATGAGTTAATGAGTTACTGCATTGTCTTTCAGTTGTAAAATTATCACTTTCTGTAGGCTATGCCTGGTGGCCCATTCACTGCTGACAAGCCTGTTGTCGTGGCCGAGTGGTTAAGGCGATGGACTAGAAATCCATTAGGATCTTCCTGCGCAGGTTCGAATCCTGCCGACAACGAAATTAGATTTTCTTGACCCCTCCGGAGGTTGAAGTTTAGTCGTGTTTCTTATACCAATCATATCCTAACAGATCTCCACAAGTACATAGGGATTAGTTGTCCATTTGGGATAGGATCCCACCTCACACCTTTACACACCTGGTTATCCATCCTTCTAGCTCTATAGGCCACAGTAGCATAGGTTACAGGTTTGTAGTCAAGCCACAGATTTCAGGTGAGATCTCATGATACACTCAACAATACAACAACACGATTCCCATGAATAACCATTCAGCCATTTGCTAAGATTTCACCCATTTTCACATGTGGAAACCTGTTGTCACTCTTACCCTGACGGATAGCTCCAGACACTTTTTTGGTCCTATCTGAGGCATTTTTAAATTCATGTAAAAATGGCCATATTCTGAAGACACTCTTAAAGTCTGCAGGGTAATCGAACTGGCCACATCTAAAGTCATTGGTGAGAAACCTTGTTAAACCCTAAAAGAAAAAGTAAAAACATGATTGCATTGAAAATAACCATTAAGTCATTCAGGTCGCAGACTCCCCTATAGGCATGGTTTGAAACCCACTCCTGACAACTTTTTAGCGCCTGCATGTCATGCACCTTTGTAAAATCCAGTTGAAAAATAAATGACTTCAGGTAATGTAAATGACACCTAGTTAATATGAGTAGTGAATAACTATCGTATTTTTAATATTCTGCAAAAACAGCTAGTTGATGAGAGGCTGAAAGAGAATTGCAAGAATCGCGATTTCACAGGCGGGCCACAAACAGGCGAATAACAAAAAGCATCTCGGAACGCACAACTCGTCGGTCGTTGTCAGTGGATTGTATTGGCGGGAAGAACAAAAATATAATCTGCAGGGTAATCGAAGTCGCCGCATCTAATGTCAAGCCACAGGTCACAGGTGAGCTGCCTTGTTAAACCCTAAAAATAAATAATAACACGATTGCGTTGAAAATACCCATTAAGCCATTTGTTAAGATTTCCCCCATGTGGACCTGTTGTCACTCTTACCCTGATGATTGCTGATATTTCCATACACTTTTTCGGTCTTATCTGAGGAATTTTATCATTTATATCAGAATGGCCATATTCTGAGGCCAGTTTAGCGTTCATTCAATGACGATTTACTACTCTTTTCCATTGAAGGCCATATTGAGGTTAAATCAATGACTGGAGTTTTTCATTGATAAAAACAAATGACTATTGAAAGTGCAAGTCGGTATCGTGCATACATTTACTGGTCTCTGTGGTGATTTTAGAAGGCTGTGCCTATTTCTACTTTTACCCCATACTCTTTAACCCGATACCCAGGTACTATGCTGTAGTCAGGATGGCCGAGCGGTCTAAGGCGCTGCGTTCAGGTCGCAGTCTCCCATGGAGGCGTGGGTTCAAATCCCACTTCTGACAGTTGTTTAGTTCCTCTCAGGAGTCATGCTGCTTAGCAGTAATAATAAGATGATGAAATAACACTTTATAATAAACACTCTCAAATGCAAACCTTCTGGAGCTGAGCAAAGATCAAGGAAAATAAGAAAACAGCTGTACTTAATAACAAATGACTGAGGGGAACATTTCATGTTATTGCATAATGAGTTAATGAGTTACTGCATTGTCTTTCAGTTGTAAAATTATCACTTTCTGTAGGCTATGCCTGGTGGCCCATTCACTGCTGACAAGCCTGTTGTCGTGGCCGAGTGGTTAAGGCGATGGACTAGAAATCCATTAGGATCTTCCTGCGCAGGTTCGAATCCTGCCGACAACGAAATTAGATTTTCTTGACCCCTCCGGAGGTTGAAGTTTAGTCGTGTTTCTTATACCAATCATATCCTAACAGATCTCCACAAGTACATAGGGATTAGTTGTCCATTTGGGATAGGATCCCACCTCACACCTTTACACACCTGGTTATCCATCCTTCTAGCTCTATAGGCCACAGTAGCATAGGTTACAGGTTTGTAGTCAAGCCACAGATTTCAGGTGAGATCTCATGATACACTCAACAATACAACAACACGATTCCCATGAATAACCATTCAGCCATTTGCTAAGATTTCACCCATTTTCACATGTGGAAACCTGTTGTCACTCTTACCCTGACGGATAGCTCCAGACACTTTTTGGTCCTATCTGAGGCATTTTTAAATTCATGTAAAAATGGCCATATTCTGAAGACACTCTTAAAGTCTGCAGGGTAATCGAACTGGCCACATCTAAAGTCATTGGTGAGAAACCTTGTTAAACCCTAAAAAAAAAAAAGTAAAAACATGATTGCATTGAAAATAACCATTAAGTCATTCAGGTCGCAGACTCCCTATAGGCATGGTTTGAAACCCACTCCTGACAACTTTTTAGCGCCTGCATGTCATGCACCTTTGTAAAATCCAGTTGAAAAATAAATGACTTAAGGTAATGTAAATGACACCTAGTTAATATGAGTAGTGAATAACTATAGTATTTTTAATATTCTGCAACAACAGCTAGTTGATGAGAGGCTGAAAGAGAATTGCAAGAATCGCGCAATTTCACAGGCGGGCCACAAACAGGCGAATAACAAAAAGCATCTCGGAACGCACAACTCGTCGGTCGTTGTCAGTGGATTGTGTTGGCGGGAAGAACAAAAATATAATCTGCAGGGTAATCGAAGTCGCCGCATCTAATGTCAAGCCACAGGTCACAGGTGAGCTGCCTTGTTAAACCCTAAAAATAAATAATAACACGATTGCGTTGAAAATACCCATTAAGCCATTTGTTAAGATTTCCCCCATGTGGACCTGTTGTCACTCTTACCCTGATGATTGCTGATATTTCCATACACTTTTTCGGTCTTATCTGAGGAATTTTATCATTTATATCAGAATGGCCATATTCTGAGGCCAGTTTAGCGTTCATTCAATGACGATTTACTACTCTTTTCCATTGAAGGCCATATTGAGGTTAAATCAATGACTGGAGTTTTTCATTGATAAAAACAAATGACTATTGAAAGTGCAAGTCGGTATCGTGCATTTACTGGTCTCTGTGGTGATTTTAGAAGGCTGTGCCTATTTCTACTTTTACCCCATACTCTTTAACCCGATACCCAGGTACTATGCTGTAGTCAGGATGGCCGAGCGGTCTAAGGCGCTGCGTTCAGGTCGCAGTCTCCCATGGAGGCGTGGGTTCAAATCCCACTTCTGACAGTTGTTTAGTTCCTCTCAGGAGTCATGCTGCTTAGCAGTAATAATAAGATGATGAAATAACACTTTATAATAAACACTCTCAAATGCAAACCTTCTGGAGCTGAGCAAAGATCAAGGAAAATAAGAAAACAGCTGTACTTAATAACAAATGACTGAGGGGAACATTTCATGTTATTGCATAATGAGTTAATGAGTTACTGCATTGTCTTTCAGTTGTAAAATTATCACTTTCTGTAGGCTATGCCTGGTGGCCCATTCACTGCTGACAAGCCTGTTGTCGTGGCCGAGTGGTTAAGGCGATGGACTAGAAATCCATTAGGATCTTCCTGCGCAGGTTCGAATCCTGCCGACAACGAAATTAGATTTTCTTGACCCCTCCGGAGGTTGAAGTTTAGTCGTGTTTCTTATACCAATCATATCCTAACAGATCTCCACAAGTACATAGGGATTAGTTGTCCATTTGGGATAGGATCCCACCTCACACCTTTACACACCTGGTTATCCATCCTTCTAGCTCTATAGGCCACAGTAGCATAGGTTACAGGTTTGTAGTCAAGCCACAGATTTCAGGTGAGATCTCATGATACACTCAACAATACAACAACACGATTCCCATGAATAACCATTCAGCCATTTGCTAAGATTTCACCCATTTTCACATGTGGAAACCTGTTGTCACTCTTACCCTGACGGATAGCTCCAGACACTTTTTGGTCCTATCTGAGGCATTTTTAAATTCATGTAAAAATGGCCATATTCTGAAGACACTCTTAAAGTCTGCAGGGTAATCGAACTGGCCACATCTAAAGTCATTGGTGAGAAACCTTGTTAAACCCTAAAAGAAAAAGTAAAAACATGATTGCATTGAAAATAACCATTAAGTCATTCAGGTCGCAGACTCCCTATAGGCATGGTTTGAAACCCACTCCTGACAACTTTTTAGCGCCTGCATGTCATGCACCTTTGTAATATCCAGTTGAAAAATAAATGACTTCAGGTAATGTAAATGACACCTAGTTAATATGAGTAGTGAATAACTATCGTATTTTTAATATTCTGCAAAACAGCTAGTTGATGAGAGGCTGAAAGAGAATTGCAAGAATCGCGCAATTTCACAGGCGGGCCACAAACAGGCGAATAACAAAAAGCATCTCGGAACGCACAACTCGTCGGTCGTTGTCAGTGGATTGTATTGGCGGGAAGAACAAAAATATAATCTGCAGGGTAATCGAAGTCGCCGCATCTAATGTCAAGCCACAGGTCACAGGTGAGCTGCCTTGTTAAACCCTAAAAATAAATAATAACACGATTGCGTTGAAAATACCCATTAAGCCATTTGTTAAGATTTCCCCCATGTGGACCTGTTGTCACTCTTACCCTGATGATTGCTGATATTTCCATACACTTTTTCGGTCTTATCTGAGGAATTTTATCATTTATATCAGAATGGCCATATTCTGAGGCCAGTTTAGCGTTCATTCAATGACGATTTACTACTCTTTTCCATTGAAGGCCATATTGAGGTTAAATCAATGACTGGAGTTTTTCATTGATAAAAACAAATGACTATTGAAAGTGCAAGTCGGTATCGTGCATTTACTGGTCTCTGTGGTGATTTTAGAAGGCTGTGCCTATTTCTACTTTTACCCCATACTCTTTAACCCGATACCCAGGTACTATGCTGTAGTCAGGATGGCCGAGCGGTCTAAGGCGCTGCGTTCAGGTCGCAGTCTCCCATGGAGGCGTGGGTTCAAATCCCACTTCTGACAGTTGTTTAGTTCCTCTCAGGAGTCATGCTGCTTAGCAGTAATAATAAGATGATGAAATAACACTTTATAATAAACACTCTCAAATGCAAACCTTCTGGAGCTGAGCAAAGATCAAGGAAAATAAGAAAACAGCTGTACTTAATAACAAATGACTGAGGGGAACATTTCATGTTATTGCATAATGAGTTAATGAGTTACTGCATTGTCTTTCAGTTGTAAAATTATCACTTTCTGTAGGCTATGCCTGGTGGCCCATTCACTGCTGACAAGCCTGTGGTTAAGGCGATGGACTAGAAATCCATTAGGATCTTCCTGCGCAGGTTCGAATCCTGCCGACAACGAAATTAGATTTTCTTGACCCCTCCGGAGGTTGAAGTTTAGTCGTGTTTCTTATACCAATCATATCCTAACAGATCTCCACAAGTACATAGGGATTAGTTGTCCATTTGGGATAGGATCCCACCTCACACCTTTACACACCTGGTTATCCATCCTTCTAGCTCTATAGGCCACAGTAGCATAGGTTACAGGTTTGTAGTCAAGCCACAGATTTCAGGTGAGATCTCATGATACACTCAACAATACAACAACACGATTCCCATGAATAACCATTCAGCCATTTGCTAAGATTTCACCCATTTTCACATGTGGAAACCTGTTGTCACTCTTACCCTGACGGATAGCTCCAGACACTTTTTGGTCCTATCTGAGGCATTTTTAAATTCATGTAAAAATGGCCATATTCTGAAGACACTCTTAAAGTCTGCAGGGTATCGAACTGGCCACATCTAAAGTCATTGGTGAGAAACCTTGTTAAACCCTAAAAGAAAAAGTAAAAACATGATTGCATTGAAAATAACCATTAAGTCATTCAGGTCGCAGACTCCCTATAGGCATGGTTTGAAACCCACTCCTGACAACTTTTTAGCGCCTGCATGTCATGCACCTTTGTAATATCCAGTTGAAAAATAAATGACTTCAGGTAATGTAAATGACACCTCGTTAATATGAGTAGTGATTAACTATCGTATTTTTAATATTCTGCAAAAACAGCTAGTTGATGAGAGGCTGAAAGAGAATTGCAAGAATCGCGCAATTTCACAGGCGGGCCACAAACAGGCGAATAACAAAAAGCATCTCGGAACGCACAACTCGTCGGTCGTTGTCAGTGGATTGTATTGGCGGGAAGAACAAAAATATAATCTGCAGGGTAATCGAAGTCGCCGCATCTAATGTCAAGCCACAGGTCAGGTGAGCTGCCTTGTTGACCCCCTAAAAATAAATAATAACACGATTGCGTTGAAAATACCCATTAAGCCATTTGTTAAGATTTCCCCCATGTGGACCTGTTGTCACTCTTACCCTGATGATTGCTGATATTTCCATACACTTTTTCGGTCTTATCTGAGGAATTTTATCATTTATATCAGAATGGCCATATTCTGAGGCCAGTTTAGCGTTCATTCAATGACGATTTACTACTCTTTTCCATTGAAGGCCATATTGAGGTTAAATCAATGACTGGAGTTTTTCATTGATAAAAACAAATGACTATTGAAAGTGCAAGTCGGTATCGTGCATAAATTTACTGGTCTCTGTGGTGATTTTAGAAGGCTGTGCCTATTTCTACTTTTACCCCATACTCTTTAACCCGATACCCAGGTACTATGCTGTAGTCAGGATGGCCGAGCGGTCTAAGGCGCTGCGTTCAGGTCGCAGTCTCCCATGGAGGCGTGGGTTCAAATCCCACTTCTGACAGTTGTTTAGTTCCTCTCAGGAGTCATGCTGCTTAGCAGTAATAATAAGATGATGAAATAACACTTTATAATAAACACTCTCAAATGCAAACCTTCTGGAGCTGAGCAAAGATCAAGGAAAATAAGAAAACAGCTGTACTTAATAACAAATGACTGAGGGGAACATTTCATGTTATTGCATAATGAGTTAATGAGTTACTGCATTGTCTTTCAGTTGTAAAATTATCACTTTCTGTAGGCTATGCCTGGTGGCCCATTCACTGCTGACAAGCCTGTTGTCGTGGCCGAGTGGTTAAGGCGATGGACTAGAAATCCATTAGGATCTTCCTGCGCAGGTTCGAATCCTGCCGACAACGAAATTAGATTTTCTTGACCCCTCCGGAGGTTGAAGTTTAGTCGTGTTTCTTATACCAATCATATCCTAACAGATCTCCACAAGTACATAGGGATTAGTTGTCCATTTGGGATAGGATCCCACCTCACACCTTTACACACCTGGTTATCCATCCTTCTAGCTCTATAGGCCACAGTAGCATAGGTTACAGGTTTGTAGTCAAGCCACAGATTTCAGGTGAGATCTCATGATACACTCAACAATACAACAACACGATTCCCATGAATAACCATTCAGCCATTTGCTAAGATTTCACCCATTTTCACATGTGGAAACCTGTTGTCACTCTTACCCTGACGGATAGCTCCAGACACTTTTTTGGTCCTATCTGAGGCATTTTTAAATTCATGTAAAAATGGCCATATTCTGAAGACACTCTTAAAGTCTGCAGGGTAATCGAACTGGCCACATCTAAAGTCATTGGTGAGAAACCTTGTTAAACCCTAAAAGAAAAAGTAAAAACATGATTGCATTGAAAATAACCATTAAGTCATTCAGGTCGCAGACTCCCCTATAGGCATGGTTTGAAACCCACTCCTGACAACTTTTTAGCGCCTGCATGTCATGCACCTTTGTAATATCCAGTTGAAAAATAAATGACTTCAGGTAATGTAAATGCACCTCGTTAATATGAGTAGTGATTAACTATCGTATTTTTAATATTCTGCAAAAACAGCTAGTTGATGAGAGGCTGAAAGAGAATTGCAAGAATCGCGCAATTTCACAGGCGGGCCACAAACAGGCGAATAACAAAAAGCATCTCGGAACGCACAACTCGTCGGTCGTTGTCAGTGGATTGTATTGGCGGGAAGAACAAAAATATAATCTGCAGGGTAATCGAAGTCGCCGCATCTAATGTCAAGCCACAGGTCACAGGTGAGCTGCCTTGTTAAACCCTAAAAATAAATAATAACACGATTGCGTTGAAAATACCCATTAAGCCATTTGTTAAGATTTCCCCCATGTGGACCTGTTGTCACTCTTACCCTGATGATTGCTGATATTTCCATACACTTTTTCGGTCTTATCTGAGGAATTTTATCATTTATATCAGAATGGCCATATTCTGAGGCCAGTTTAGCGTTCATTCAATGACGATTTACTACTCTTTTCCATTGAAGGCCATATTGAGGTTAAATCAATGACTGGAGTTTTTCATTGATAAAAACAAATGACTATTGAAAGTGCAAGTCGGTATCGTGCATACATTTACTGGTCTCTGTGGTGATTTTAGAAGGCTGTGCCTATTTCTACTTTTACCCCATACTCTTTAACCCGATACCCAGGTACTATGCTGTAGTCAGGATGGCCGAGCGGTCTAAGGCGCTGCGTTCAGGTCGCAGTCTCCCATGGAGGCGTGGGTTCAAATCCCACTTCTGACAGTTGTTTAGTTCCTCTCAGGAGTCATGCTGCTTAGCAGTAATAATAAGATGATGAAATAACACTTTATAATAAACACTCTCAAATGCAAACCTTCTGGAGCTGAGCAAAGATCAAGGAAAATAAGAAAACAGCTGTACTTAATAACAAATGACTGAGGGGAACATTTCATGTTATTGCATAATGAGTTAATGAGTTACTGCATTGTCTTTCAGTTGTAAAATTATCACTTTCTGTAGGCTATGCCTGGTGGCCCATTCACTGCTGACAAGCCTGTTGTCGTGGCCGAGTGGTTAAGGCGATGGACTAGAAATCCATTAGGATCTTCCTGCGCAGGTTCGAATCCTGCCGACAACGAAATTAGATTTTCTTGACCCCTCCGGAGGTTGAAGTTTAGTCGTGTTTCTTATACCAATCATATCCTAACAGATCTCCACAAGTACATAGGGATTAGTTGTCCATTTGGGATAGGATCCCACCTCACACCTTTACACACCTGGTTATCCATCCTTCTAGCTCTATAGGCCACAGTAGCATAGGTTACAGGTTTGTAGTCAAGCCACAGATTTCAGGTGAGATCTCATGATACACTCAACAATACAACAACACGATTCCCATGAATAACCATTCAGCCATTTGCTAAGATTTCACCCATTTTCACATGTGGAAACCTGTTGTCACTCTTACCCTGACGGATAGCTCCAGACACTTTTTTGGTCCTATCTGAGGCATTTTTAAATTCATGTAAAAATGGCCATATTCTGAAGACACTCTTAAAGTCTGCAGGGTAATCGAACTGGCCACATCTAAAGTCATTGGTGAGAAACCTTGTTAAACCCTAAAAGAAAAAGTAAAAACATGATTGCATTGAAAATAACCATTAAGTCATTCAGGTCGCAGACTCACCTATAGGCATGGTTTGAAACCCACTCCTGACAACTTTTTAGCGCCTGCATGTCATGCACCTTTGTAAAATCCAGTTGAAAAATAAATGACTTAAGGTAATGTAAATGACACCTAGTTAATATGAGTAGTGAATAACTATAGTATTTTTAATATTCTGCAACAACAGCTAGTTGATGAGAGGCTGAAAGAGAATTGCAAGAATCGCGCAATTTCACAGGCGGGCCACAAACAGGCGAATAACAAAAAGCATCTCGGAACGCACAACTCGTCGGTCGTTGTCAGTGGATTGTATTGGCGGGAAGAACAAAAATATAATCTGCAGGGTAATCGAAGTCGCCGCATCTAATGTCAAGCCACAGGTCACAGGTGAGCTGCCTTGTTAAACCCTAAAAATAAATAATAACACGATTGCGTTGAAAATACCCATTAAGCCATTTGTTAAGATTTCCCCCATGTGGACCTGTTGTCACTCTTACCCTGATGATTGCTGATATTTCCATACACTTTTTCGGTCTTATCTGAGGAATTTTATCATTTATATCAGAATGGCCATATTCTGAGGCCAGTTTAGCGTTCATTCAATGACGATTTACTACTCTTTTCCATTGAAGGCCATATTGAGGTTAAATCAATGACTGGAGTTTTTCATTGATAAAAACAAATGACTATTGAAAGTGCAAGTCGGTATCGTGCATTTACTGGTCTCTGTGGTGATTTTAGAAGGCTGTGCCTATTTCTACTTTTACCCCATACTCTTTAACCCGATACCCAGGTACTATGCTGTAGTCAGGATGGCCGAGCGGTCTAAGGCGCTGCGTTCAGGTCGCAGTCTCCCATGGAGGCGTGGGTTCAAATCCCACTTCTGACAGTTGTTTAGTTCCTCTCAGGAGTCATGCTGCTTAGCAGTAATAATAAGATGATGAAATAACACTTTATAATAAACACTCTCAAATGCAAACCTTCTGGAGCTGAGCAAAGATCAAGGAAAATAAGAAAACAGCTGTACTTAATAACAAATGACTGAGGGGAACATTTCATGTTATTGCATAATGAGTTAATGAGTTACTGCATTGTCTTTCAGTTGTAAAATTATCACTTTCTGTAGGCTATGCCTGGTGGCCCATTCACTGCTGACAAGCCTGTTGTCGTGGCCGAGTGGTTAAGGCGATGGACTAGAAATCCATTAGGATCTTCCTGCGCAGGTTCGAATCCTGCCGACAACGAAATTAGATTTTCTTGACCCCTCCGGAGGTTGAAGTTTAGTCGTGTTTCTTATACCAATCATATCCTAACAGATCTCCACAAGTACATAGGGATTAGTTGTCCATTTGGGATAGGATCCCACCTCACACCTTTACACACCTGGTTATCCATCCTTCTAGCTCTATAGGCCACAGTAGCATAGGTTACAGGTTTGTAGTCAAGCCACAGATTTCAGGTGAGATCTCATGATACACTCAACAATACAACAACACGATTCCCATGAATAACCATTCAGCCATTTGCTAAGATTTCACCCATTTTCACATGTGGAAACCTGTTGTCACTCTTACCCTGACGGATAGCTCCAGACACTTTTTGGTCCTATCTGAGGCATTTTTAAATTCATGTAAAAATGGCCATATTCTGAAGACACTCTTAAAGTCTGCAGGGTAATCGAACTGGCCACATCTAAAGTCATTGGTGAGAAACCTTGTTAAACCCTAAAAGAAAAAGTAAAAACATGATTGCATTGAAAATAACCATTAAGTCATTCAGGTCGCAGACTCACCTATAGGCATGGTTTGAAACCCACTCCTGACAACTTTTTAGCGCCTGCATGTCATGCACCTTTGTAAAATCCAGTTGAAAAATAAATGACTTAAGGTAATGTAAATGACACCTAGTTAATATGAGTAGTGAATAACTATAGTATTTTTAATATTCTGCAACAACAGCTAGTTGATGAGAGGCTGAAAGAGAATTGCAAGAATCGCGCAATTTCACAGGCGGGCCACAAACAGGCGAATAACAAAAAGCATCTCGGAACGCACAACTCGTCGGTCGTGGTCAGTGGATTGTGTTGGCGGGAAGAACAAAAATATCGTCTGCAGGGTAATCGAAGTCGCCGCATCTAATGTCAAGCCACAGGTCACAGGTGAGCTGCCTTGTTAAACCCTAAAAATAAATAATAACACGATTGCGTTGAAAATACCCATTAAGCCATTTGTTAAGATTTCCCCCATGTGGACCTGTTGTCACTCTTACCCTGATGATTGCTGATATTTCCATACACTTTTTCGGTCTTATCTGAGGAATTTTATCATTTATATCAGAATGGCCATATTCTGAGGCCAGTTTAGCGTTCATTCAATGACGATTTACTACTCTTTTCCATTGAAGGCCATATTGAGGTTAAATCAATGACTGGAGTTTTTCATTGATAAAAACAAATGACTATTGAAAGTGCAAGTCGGTATCGTGCATTTACTGGTCTCTGTGGTGATTTTAGAAGGCTGTGCCTATTTCTACTTTTACCCCATACTCTTTAACCCGATACCCAGGTACTGTGCTGTAGTCAGGATGGCCGAGCGGTCTAAGGCGCTGCGTTCAGGTCGCAGTCTCCCATGGAGGCGTGGGTTCAAATCCCACTTCTGACAGTTGTTTAGTTCCTCTCAGGAGTCATGCTGCTTAGCAGTAATAATAAGATGATGAAATAACACTTTATAATAAACACTCTCAAATGCAAACCTTCTGGAGCTGAGCAAAGATCAAGGAAAATAAGAAAACAGCTGTACTTAATAACAAATGACTGAGGGGAACATTTCATGTTATTGCATAATGAGTTACTGCATTGTCTTTCAGTTGTAAAATTATCACTTTCTGTAGGCTATGCCTGGTGGCCCATTCACTGCTGACAAGCCTGTTGTCGTGGCCGAGTGGTTAAGGCGATGGACTAGAAATCCATTAGGATCTTCCTGCGCAGGTTCGAATCCTGCCGACAACGAAATTAGATTTTCTTGACCCCTCCGGAGGTTGAAGTTTAGTCGTGTTTCTTATACCAATCATATCCTAACAGATCTCCACAAGTACATAGGGATTAGTTGTCCATTTGGGATAGGATCCCACCTCACACCTTTACACACCTGGTTATCCATCCTTCTAGCTCTATAGGCCACAGTAGCATAGGTTACAGGTTTGTAGTCAAGCCACAGATTTCAGGTGAGATCTCATGATACACTCAACAATACAACAACACGATTCCCATGAATAACCATTCAGCCATTTGCTAAGATTTCACCCATTTTCACATGTGGAAACCTGTTGTCACTCTTACCTGACGGATAGCTCCAGACACTTTTTGGTCCTATCTGAGGCATTTTTAAATTCATGTAAAAATGGCCATATTCTGAAGACACTCTTAAAGTCTGCAGGGTAATCGAACTGGCCACATCTAAAGTCATTGGTGAGAAACCTTGTTAAACCCTAAAAGAAAAAGTAAAAACATGATTGCATTGAAAATAACCATTAAGTCATTCAGGTCGCAGACTCCCCTATAGGCATGGTTTGAAACCCACTCCTGACAACTTTTTAGCGCCTGCATGTCATGCACCTTTGTAAAATCCAGTTGAAAAATAAATGACTTAAGGTAATGTAAATGACACCTAGTTAATATGAGTAGTGAATAACTATAGTATTTTTAATATTCTGCAACAACAGCTAGTTGATGAGAGGCTGAAAGAGAATTGCAAGAATCGCGCAATTTCACAGGCGGGCCACAAACAGGCGAATAACAAAAAGCATCTCGGAACGCACAACTCGTCGGTCGTTGTCAGTGGATTGTATTGGCGGGAAGAACAAAAATATAATCTGCAGGGTAATCGAAGTCGCCGCATCTAATGTCAAGCCACAGGTCACAGGTGAGCTGCCTTGTTAAACCCTAAAAATAAATAATAACACGATTGCGTTGAAAATACCCATTAAGCCATTTGTTAAGATTTCCCCCATGTGGACCTGTTGTCACTCTTACCCTGATGATTGCTGATATTTCCATACACTTTTTCGGTCTTATCTGAGGAATTTTATCATTTATATCAGAATGGCCATATTCTGAGGCCAGTTTAGCGTTCATTCAATGACGATTTACTACTCTTTTCCATTGAAGGCCATATTGAGGTTAAATCAATGACTGGAGTTTTTCATTGATAAAAACAAATGACTATTGAAAGTGCAAGTCGGTATCGTGCATAAATTTACTGGTCTCTGTGGTGATTTTAGAAGGCTGTGCCTATTTCTACTTTTACCCCATACCATTTAACCCGATACCTAGGTACTATGCGATCTAAGGCGCTGCGTTCAGGTCGCAGTCACCCATGGAGGCGTGGGTTCAAATCCCACTTCTGACAGTTGTTTAGTTCCTCTCAGGAGTCATGCTGCTTAGCAGTAATAATAAGATGATGAAATAACACTTTATAATAAACACTCTCAAATGCAAACCTTCTGGAGCTGAGCAAAGATCAAGGAAAATAAGAAAACAGCTGTACTTAATAACAAATGACTGAGGGGAACATTTCATGTTATTGCATAATGAGTTAATGAGTTACTGCATTGTCTTTCAGTTGTAAAATTATCACTTTCTGTAGGCTATGCCTGGTGGCCCATTCACTGCTGACAAGCCTGTTGTCGTGGCCGAGTGGTTAAGGCGATGGACTAGAAATCCATTAGGATCTTCCTGCGCAGGTTCGAATCCTGCCGACAACGAAATTAGATTTTCTTGACCCCTCCGGAGGTTGAAGTTTAGTCGTGTTTCTTATACCAATCATATCCTAACAGATCTCCACAAGTACATAGGGATTAGTTGTCCATTTGGGATAGGATCCCACCTCACACCTTTACACACCTGGTTATCCATCCTTCTAGCTCTATAGGCCACAGTAGCATAGGTTACAGGTTTGTAGTCAAGCCACAGATTTCAGGTGAGATCTCATGATACACTCAACAATACAACAACACGATTCCCATGAATAACCATTCAGCCATTTGCTAAGATTTCACCCATTTTCACATGTGGAAACCTGTTGTCACTCTTACCCTGACGGATAGCTCCAGACACTTTTTGGTCCTATCTGAGGCATTTTTAAATTCATGTAAAAATGGCCATATTCTGAAGACACTCTTAAAGTCTGCAGGGTAATCGAACTGGCCACATCTAAAGTCATTGGTGAGAAACCTTGTTAAACCCTAAAAGAAAAAGTAAAAACATGATTGCATTGAAAATAACCATTAAGTCATTCAGGTCGCAGACTCCCTATAGGCATGGTTTGAAACCCACTCCTGACAACTTTTTAGCGCCTGCATGTCATGCACCTTTGTAAAATCCAGTTGAAAAATAAATGACTTAAGGTAATGTAAATGACACCTAGTTAATATGAGTAGTGAATAACTATAGTATTTTTAATATTCTGCAACAACAGCTAGTTGATGAGAGGCTGAAAGAGAATTGCAAGAATCGCGCAATTTCACAGGCGGGCCACAAACAGGCGAATAACAAAAAGCATCTCGGAACGCACAACTCGTCGGTCGTTGTCAGTGGATTGTATTGGCGGGAAGAACAAAAATATAATCTGCAGGGTAATCGAAGTCGCCGCATCTAATGTCAAGCCACAGGTCACAGGTGAGCTGCCTTGTTAAACCCTAAAAATAAATAATAACACGATTGCGTTGAAAATACCCATTAAGCCATTTGTTAAGATTTCCCCCATGTGGACCTGTTGTCACTCTTACCCTGATGATTGCTGATATTTCCATACACTTTTCGGTCTTATCTGAGGAATTTTATCATTTATATCAGAATGGCCATATTCTGAGGCCAGTTTAGCGTTCATTCAATGACGATTTACTACTCTTTTCCATTGAAGGCCATATTGAGGTTAAATCAATGACTGGAGTTTTTCATTGATAAAAACAAATGACTATTGAAAGTGCAAGTCGGTATCGTGCATTTACTGGTCTCTGTGGTGATTTTAGAAGGCTGTGCCTATTTCTACTTTTACCCCATACTCTTTAACCCGATACCCAGGTACTATGCTGTAGTCAGGATGGCCGAGCGGTCTAAGGCGCTGCGTTCAGGTCGCAGTCTCCCATGGAGGCGTGGGTTCAAATCCCACTTCTGACAGTTGTTTAGTTCCTCTCAGGAGTCATGCTGCTTAGCAGTAATAATAAGATGATGAAATAACACTTTATAATAAACACTCTCAAATGCAAACCTTCTGGAGCTGAGCAAAGATCAAGGAAAATAAGAAAACAGCTGTACTTTTAATAACAAATGACTGAGGGGAACATTTCATGTTATTGCATAATGAGTTAATGAGTTACTGCATTGTCTTTCAGTTGTAAAATTATCACTTTCTGTAGGCTATGCCTGGTGGCCCATTCACTGCTGACAAGCCTGTTGTCGTGGCCGAGTGGTTAAGGCGATGGACTAGAAATCCATTAGGATCTTCCTGCGCAGGTTCGAATCCTGCCGACAACGAAATTAGATTTTCTTGACCCCTCCGGAGGTTGAAGTTTAGTCGTGTTTCTTATACCAATCATATCCTAACAGATCTCCACAAGTACATAGGGATTAGTTGTCCATTTGGGATAGGATCCCACCTCACACCTTTACACACCTGGTTATCCATCCTTCTAGCTCTATAGGCCACAGTAGCATAGGTTACAGGTTTGTAGTCAAGCCACAGATTTCAGGTGAGATCTCATGATACACTCAACAATACAACAACACGATTCCCATGAATAACCATTCAGCCATTTGCTAAGATTTCACCCATTTTCACATGTGGAAACCTGTTGTCACTCTTACCCTGACGGATAGCTCCAGACACTTTTTGGTCCTATCTGAGGCATTTTTAAATTCATGTAAAAATGGCCATATTCTGAAGACACTCTTAAAGTCTGCAGGGTAATCGAACTGGCCACATCTAAAGTCATTGGTGAGAAACCTTGTTAAACCCTAAAAGAAAAAGTAAAAACACGATTGCATTGAAAATAACCATTAAGTCATTCAGGTCGCAGACTCCCCTATAGGCATGGTTTGAAACCCACTCCTGACAACTTTTTAGCGCCTGCATGTCATGCACCTTTGTAATATCCAGTTGAAAAATAAATGACTTCAGGTAATGTAAATGACACCTCGTTAATATGAGTAGTGATTAACTATCGTATTTTTAATATTCTGCAACAACAGCTAGTTGATGAGAGGCTGAAAGAGAATTGCAAGAATCGCGCAATTTCACAGGCGGGCCACAAACAGGCAAATAACAAAAAGCATCTCGGAACGCACAACTCGTCGGTCGTTGTCAGTGGATTGTATTGGCGGGAAGAACAAAAATATAATCTGCAGGGTAATCGAAGTCGCCGCATCTAATGTCAAGCCACAGGTCACAGGTGAGCTGCCTTGTTAAACCCTAAAAATAAATAATGACACGATTGCGTTGAAAATACCCATTAAGCCATTTGTTAAGATTTTCCCCATGTGGACCTGTTGTCACTCTTACCCTGATGATTGCTGATATTTCCATACACTTTTTCGGTCTTATCTGAGGAATTTTATCATTTATATCAGAATGGCCATATTCTGAGGCCAGTTTAGCGTTCATTCAATGACGATTTACTACTCTTTTCCATTGAAGGCCATATTGAGGTTAAATCAATGACTGGAGTTTTTCATTGATAAAAACAAATGACTATTGAAAGTGCAAGTCGGTATCGTGCATTTACTGGTCTCTGTGGTGATTTTAGAAGGCTGTGCCTATTTCTACTTTTACCCCATACTCTTTAACCCGATACCCAGGTACTGTGCTGTAGTCAGGATGGCCGAGCGGTCTAAGGCGCTGCGTTCAGGTCGCAGTCTCCCATGGAGGCGTGGGTTCAAATCCCACTTCTGACAGTTGTTTAGTTCCTCTCAGGAGTCATGCTGCTTAGCAGTAATAATAAGATGATGAAATAACACTTTATAATAAACACTCTCAAATGCAAACCTTCTGGAGCTGAGCAAAGATCAAGGAAAATAAGAAAACAGCTGTACTTAATAACAAATGACTGAGGGGAACATTTCATGTTATTGCATAATGAGTTAATGAGTTACTGCATTGTCTTTCAGTTGTAAAATTATCACTTTCTGTAGGCTATGCCTGGTGGCCCATTCACTGCTGACAAGCCTGTTGTCGTGGCCGAGTGGTTAAGGCGATGGACTAGAAATCCATTAGGATCTTCCTGCGCAGGTTCGAATCCTGCCGACAACGAAATTAGATTTTCTTGACCCCTCCGGAGGTTGAAGTTTAGTCGTGTTTCTTATACCAATCATATCCTAACAGATCTCCACAAGTACATAGGGATTAGTTGTCCATTTGGGATAGGATCCCACCTCACACCTTTACACACCTGGTTATCCATCCTTCTAGCTCTATAGGCCACAGTAGCATAGGTTACAGGTTTGTAGTCAAGCCACAGATTTCAGGTGAGATCTCATGATACACTCAACAATACAACAACACGATTCCCATGAATAACCATTCAGCCATTTGCTAAGATTTCACCCATTTTCACATGTGGAAACCTGTTGTCACTCTTACCCTGACGGATAGCTCCAGACACTTTTTGGTCCTATCTGAGGCATTTTTAAATTCATGATTTCACCCATTTTCACAAAATGGCCATATTAGCTCCAGACACTTTTTTGGTCCTATCACTCTTAAAAAGTCTGACACTCTTAAAGGGTAATCGAACTGGCCACATCTAAAGTCATTGGTGAGAAACCTTGTTAAACCCTAAAAGAAAAAGTAAAAACATGATTGCATTGAAAATAACCATTAAGTCATTCAGGTCGCAGACTCCCCTATAGGCATGGTTTGAAACCCACTCCTGACAACTTTTTAGCGCCTGCATGTCATGCACCTTTGTAATATCCAGTTGAAAAATAAATGACTTCAGGTAATGTAAATGACACCTCGTTAATATGAGTAGTGATTAACTATCGTATTTTTAATATTCTGCAAAAACAGCTAGTTGATGAGAGGCTGAAAGAGAATTGCAAGAATCGCGCAATTTCACAGGCGGGCCACAAACAGGCGAATAACAAAAAGCATCTCGGAACGCACAACTCGTCGGTCGTTGTCAGTGGATTGTATTGGCGGGAAGAACAAAAATATAATCTGCAGGGTAATCGAAGTCGCCGCATCTAATGTCAAGCCACAGGTCACAGGTGAGCTGCCTTGTTAAACCCTAAAAATAAATAATAACACGATTGCGTTGAAAATACCCATTAAGCCATTTGTTAAGATTTCCCCCATGTGGACCTGTTGTCACTCTTACCCTGATGATTGCTGATATTTCCATACACTTTTTCGGTCTTATCTGAGGAATTTTATCATTTATATCAGAATGGCCATATTCTGAGGCCAGTTTAGCGTTCATTCAATGACGATTTACTACTCTTTTCCATTGAAGGCCATATTGAGGTTAAATCAATGACTGGAGTTTTTCATTGATAAAAACAAATGACTATTGAAAGTGCAAGTCGGTATCGTGCATAAATTTACTGGTCTCTGTGGTGATTTTAGAAGGCTGTGCCTATTTCTACTTTTACCCCATACTCTTTAACCCGATACCCAGGTACTATGCTGTAGTCAGGATGGCCGAGCGGTCTAAGGCGCTGCGCGTTCAGGTCGCAGTCTCCCATGGAGGCGTGGGTTCAAATCCCACTTCTGACAGTTGTTTAGTTCCTCTCAGGAGTCATGCTGCTTAGCAGTAATAATAAGATGATGAAATAACACTTTATAATAAACACTCTCAAATGCAAACCTTCTGGAGCTGAGCAAAGATCAAGGAAAATAAGAAAACAGCTGTACTTAATAACAAATGACTGAGGGGAACATTTCATGTTATTGCATAATGAGTTAATGAGTTACTGCATTGTCTTTCAGTTGTAAAATTATCACTTTCTGTAGGCTATGCCTGGTGGCCCATTCACTGCTGACAAGCCTGTTGTCGTGGCCGAGTGGTTAAGGCGATGGACTAGAAATCCATTAGGATCTTCCTGCGCAGGTTCGAATCCTGCCGACAACGAAATTAGATTTTCTTGACCCCTCCGGAGGTTGAAGTTTAGTCGTGTTTCTTATACCAATCATATCCTAACAGATCTCCACAAGTACATAGGGATTAGTTGTCCATTTGGGATAGGATCCCACCTCACACCTTTACACACCTGGTTATCCATCCTTCTAGCTCTATAGGCCACAGTAGCATAGGTTACAGGTTTGTAGTCAAGCCACAGATTTCAGGTGAGATCTCATGATACACTCAACAATACAACAACACGATTCCCATGAATAACCATTCAGCCATTTGCTAAGATTTCACCCATTTTCACATGTGGAAACCTGTTGTCACTCTTACCCTGACGGATAGCTCCAGACACTTTTTGGTCCTATCTGAGGCATTTTTAAATTCATGTAAAAATGGCCATATTCTGAAGACACTCTTAAAGTCTGCAGGGTAATCGAACTGGCCACATCTAAAGTCATTGGTGAGAAACCTTGTTAAACCCTAAAAGAAAAAGTAAAAACACGATTGCATTGAAAATAACCATTAAGTCATTCAGGTCGCAGACTCCCCTATAGGCATGGTTTGAAACCCACTCCTGACAACTTTTTAGCGCCTGCATGTCATGCACCTTTGTAATATCCAGTTGAAAAATAAATGACTTCAGGTAATGTAAATGACACCTCGTTAATATGAGTAGTGATTAACTATCGTATTTTTAATATTCTGCAAAAACAGCTAGTTGATGAGAGGCTGAAAGAGAATTGCAAGAATCGCGCAATTTCACAGGCGGGCCACAAACAGGCGAATAACAAAAAGCATCTCGGAACGCACAACTCGTCGGTCGTTGTCAGTGGATTGTATTGGCGGGAAGAACAAAAATATAATCTGCAGGGTAATCGAAGTCGCCGCATCTAATGTCAAGCCACAGGTCACAGGTGAGCTGCCTTGTTAAACCCTAAAAATAAATAATAACACGATTGCGTTGAAAATACCCATTAAGCCATTTGTTAAGATTTCCCCCATGTGGACCTGTTGTCACTCTTACCCTGATGATTGCTGATATTTCCATACACTTTTTCGGTCTTATCTGAGGAATTTTATCATTTATATCAGAATGGCCATATTCTGAGGCCAGTTTAGCGTTCATTCAATGACGATTTACTACTCTTTTCCATTGAAGGCCATATTGAGGTTAAATCAATGACTGGAGTTTTTCATTGATAAAAACAAATGACTATTGAAAGTGCAAGTCGGTATCGTGCATACATTTACTGGTCTCTGTGGTGATTTTAGAAGGCTGTGCCTATTTCTACTTTTACCCCATACTCTTTAACCCGATACCCAGGTACTATGCTGTAGTCAGGATGGCCGAGCGGTCTAAGGCGCTGCGTTCAGGTCGCAGTCTCCCATGGAGGCGTGGGTTCAAATCCCACTTCTGACAGTTGTTTAGTTCCTCTCAGGAGTCATGCTGCTTAGCAGTAATAATAAGATGATGAAATAACACTTTATAATAAACACTCTCAAATGCAAACCTTCTGGAGCTGAGCAAAGATCAAGGAAAATAAGAAAACAGCTGTACTTAATAACAAATGACTGAGGGGAACATTTATGTTATTGCATAATGAGTTAATGAGTTACTGCATTGTCTTTCAGTTGTAAAATTATCACTTTCTGTAGGCTATGCCTGGTGGCCCATTCACTGCTGACAAGCCTGTTGTCGTGGCCGAGTGGTTAAGGCGATGGACTAGAAATCCATTAGGATCTTCCTGCGCAGGTTCGAATCCTGCCGACAACGAAATTAGATTTTCTTGACCCCTCCGGAGGTTGAAGTTTAGTCGTGTTTCTTATACCAATCATATCCTAACAGATCTCCACAAGTACATAGGGATTAGTTGTCCATTTGGGATAGGATCCCACCTCACACCTTTACACACCTGGTTATCCATCCTTCTAGCTCTATAGGCCACAGTAGCATAGGTTACAGGTTTGTAGTCAAGCCACAGATTTCAGGTGAGATCTCATGATACACTCAACAATACAACAACACGATTCCCATGAATAACCATTCAGCCATTTGCTAAGATTTCACCCATTTTCACATGTGGAAACCTGTTGTCACTCTTACCCTGACGGATAGCTCCAGACACTTTTTGGTCCTATCTGAGGCATTTTTAAATTCATGTAAAAATGGCCATATTCTGAAGACACTCTTAAAGTCTGCAGGGTAATCGAACTGGCCACATCTAAAGTCATTGGTGAGAAACCTTGTTAAACCCTAAAAGAAAAAGTAAAAACACGATTGCATTGAAAATAACCATTAAGTCATTCAGGTCGCAGACTCCCTATAGGCATGGTTTGAAACCCACTCCTGACAACTTTTTAGCGCCTGCATGTCATGCACCTTTGTAATATCCAGTTGAAAAATAAATGACTTCAGGTAATGTAAATGACACCTCGTTAATATGAGTAGTGATTAACTATCGTATTTTTAATATTCTGCAAAAACAGCTAGTTGATGAGAGGCTGAAAGAGAATTGCAAGAATCGCGCAATTTCACAGGCGGGCCACAAACAGGCGAATAACAAAAAGCATCTCGGAACGCACAACTCGTCGGTCGTTGTCAGTGGATTGTATTGGCGGGAAGAACAAAAATATAATCTGCAGGGTAATCGAAGTCGCCGCATCTAATGTCAAGCCACAGGTCACAGGTGAGCTGCCTTGTTAAACCCTAAAAATAAATAATAACACGATTGCGTTGAAAATACCCATTAAGCCATTTGTTAAGATTTCCCCCATGTGGACCTGTTGTCACTCTTACCCTGATGATTGCTGATATTTCCATACACTTTTTCGGTCTTATCTGAGGAATTTTATCATTTATATCAGAATGGCCATATTCTGAGGCCAGTTTAGCGTTCATTCAATGACGATTTACTACTCTTTTCCATTGAAGGCCATATTGAGGTTAAATCAATGACTGGAGTTTTTCATTGATAAAAACAAATGACTATTGAAAGTGCAAGTCGGTATCGTGCATAAATTTACTGGTCTCTGTGGTGATTTTAGAAGGCTGTGCCTATTTCTACTTTTACCCCATACTCTTTAACCCGATACCCAGGTACTATGCTGTAGTCAGGATGGCCGAGCGGTCTAAGGCGCTGCGTTCAGGTCGCAGTCTCCCATGGAGGCGTGGGTTCAAATCCCACTTCTGACAGTTGTTTAGTTCCTCTCAGGAGTCATGCTGCTTAGCAGTAATAATAAGATGATGAAATAACACTTTATAATAAACACTCTCAAATGCAAACCTTCTGGAGCTGAGCAAAGATCAAGGAAAATAAGAAAACAGCTGTACTTAATAACAAATGACTGAGGGGAACATTTCATGTTATTGCATAATGAGTTAATGAGTTACTGCATTGTCTTTCAGTTGTAAAATTATCACTTTCTGTAGGCTATGCCTGGTGGCCCATTCACTGCTGACAAGCCTGTTGTCGTGGCCGAGTGGTTAAGGCGATGGACTAGAAATCCATTAGGATCTTCCTGCGCAGGTTCGAATCCTGCCGACAACGAAATTAGATTTTCTTGACCCCTCCGGAGGTTGAAGTTTAGTCGTGTTTCTTATACCAATCATATCCTAACAGATCTCCACAAGTACATAGGGATTAGTTGTCCATTTGGGATAGGATCCCACCTCACACCTTTACACACCTGGTTATCCATCCTTCTAGCTCTATAGGCCACAGTAGCATAGGTTACAGGTTTGTAGTCAAGCCACAGATTTCAGGTGAGATCTCATGATACACTCAACAATACAACAACACGATTCCCATGAATAACCATTCAGCCATTTGCTAAGATTTCACCCATTTTCACATGTGGAAACCTGTTGTCACTCTTACCCTGACGGATAGCTCCAGACACTTTTTGGTCCTATCTGAGGCATTTTTAAATTCATGTAAAAATGGCCATATTCTGAAGACACTCTTAAAGTCTGCAGGGTAATCGAACTGGCCACATCTAAAGTCATTGGTGAGAAACC